>NC_088869.1:55047349-55347349 GCF_032884065.1 Artemia franciscana | reverse complement strand
TGACCCCTGAATCACAAAGGCCGTAGAATAAATAGTTGAAATTTCTAAAAAATACTTTAGCGTAAAGAGCGAGGTATTGAGGAGGAGAACAACGCCCTTATATGCGTTATAGTTTATGTTCGTTTTAAGTTTTAATGCTGCCCCTGGCTTCCAGTTGAAAGAACTTTTTTATCTATTTTCCCACTGTTATTTTTAAATAGTGCTAGAGAATCCTGGAACCCCTTCATACAAATTCCCTTCTCTCATAATAAATTCCCCCATGGACAGATCCTCGCACGTAACCCCCTCCCCCCTAACGCGATAATGTCCCCCTGAAAACGCATGTACACTTTCCAATAACCAGTTCTATATGTAAACAATGGTCAAAGTTCGTAACTTGCAGCCCCTCCCCCGAGGCTCTGGGGGATTAAGTCGTCCCCAAAGACATAGTTATCAGGTTTTTCGACTATACCGAACAAAATGTCCACCTCATGATTTTGATCCGGTGACTTTGGGAAAAAAGAACGTAGGGGGCCTAGGTACCCTCCAATTTTGTAAGTCACTTAAATAGGGTACAAGGACTTTTAATTTCCGTTAGAATGAGTCTTCTCGCGACATTCTAGGACCACTGGCTTGATATCACCCACTGAAAAAAAATAAATAAATAATCAGGTATCTGTGATGTGTTTTCTGGCAAAAAAATATAAATTCCACATTTTATTGATAAGAGCTTGAAACTTCTACATTAGGATTCTTTGATGGTGTGGTTTTCCTTAAGATTCTATGACTTTTAAGGGGTGTTTTCCCCTATTTTCAAAAATAAGGCAAATTTTCTCAGGCTCGTAACTTTTTATAGGTAACACTAAACTTGATGAAACTTATATATTTAACATCAGCATAAAAATACGATTCTTTTGATGTAACTATTGGTATCAAAATTTCGTTTTTTAGATTGAAAAACGACATGAACATGCATTCTTTACCATAATATCATGCATCTTTTATTTAAAAAATTTGAAAATATATCTTGAGCCTCCGCTATAGATAAATGAGCTGAACTAAACTAATTTAATTCAAAAACTTAGGTGTAACTTGTCGTAGCTGGTTAGAGAGGAAAAGGTTTAAAATTTCAGTTAGAGCAAATAGAAAACGCAAAAATATAATAATGTTGCTTGTAAATAAATTTAAATTCTAATTTTACTTCATATCTATTTTCCTTTCAAAGAAAGCTATGTAAAGTTAAAGGAAGGGATTTTACTTGAGTAGCTACAGACTTAGAAAAAGAGAAGTTCTTTCGGACTTTCTGATCTGCTAACAATTTCTTTTATTCTAGTAGTTATCATTTGTTCTTTATTCAAATGAATGAAGAAAGAAAACCAGCAATGCATAAGAGAAAAATGATAACTAAGATCAGTAAAAAAATACTTTATTGTTTCGACCAACATTTCTTTGTGTTATATTTCTGTGTCCTACTACATTATTTCCACTTGATTTATAGCCACGGAGATTTTCATACAAACAATCATTTTTTAAATAGTCTTGAGTTAGGGGTTCAGGATTCTTTTCTCTAAAAAGGACAAACTTTAGCATGACTTTTCGATACGAAACATTAGGGTACATATTGAGCAGATCATATGAATGACTTGTGAATAAAGTGAAAATACTTCTCGATGCCTTTCTTATGCTTTTTCCAAATACAATAGTCACTTTTTTTGAATGTTCAATTTTAAGCCCTTTTTGAACTCTTGAAAAGGAAATTTTTCTGTAATTCTTGGGTAAAATAGGATTAAAAATGGGTTTTCAACATACTATTTGATTACAAATCAATGTCATCAAAGTTATATAATCCACATCATTTGATTGTCTTAATTAAATTGGATCACAATCCAAGCAATTCCGCCATGTTTCTTCCGTCGACCTCTAAATTCAATAGAGGGTGACATAAGCGAGAATAAAAAACACAGACAATATACAAAATGGGCTCATATTTGAGTAAGGTTAGAAAGGTTAGTTTAGATTAAATTTAGATTTGCGACAAAAGCGGTTATTATGCTGAAAAAGAGTATGAAAAAAAAGTCAGCGATTGGTTTGTTCACTTTATTCGTAGGTTATGCGTGAGAACTGCTCAATAATTACCAAAATTAGTTTTTATTGCTTATGACACAAGTGTATTTCTAAAAAATAAAACTTGCAATTGCATATGTATACACTTATTTAAGCGTATGCATATTGAAAAAAGTGAAGAATCTATTTCAGTATACAAAAAGCATAAAAACGAATGAAGTGATGTTTTAAGACCTGCGAAGTGATATTATTATATTTGTAAGTTTAAAGAAATTGAAATGAAGACGTCTAAGAAAACATGGCAAATTATTAAAAGTGCAGTTGGTGGTCCCCAAGACGGTAAGTCTTGCGTTGAGAAGATAAACTTTTGGTAGACCCTGCAAAAATTTCTGACGTGTTTTGTGAATATTTTTCAAACATTGAGTCAAACCAATCATCGAATATTCAGCCACCACAGAATATAAATGTGAGAGGTTTTTACCAGCATATACAGCTTAAGGTCAATGAATGCACTGAGGTGGATAATAGTGTTCGTAGTATGAAGTCAAGTTCAGCTAGAGATGATAAAGTGAATCTAAAGCTAATAAAATACATTCTAACAACATTTTTGGAAGATTTTTCGGGATTGATTAACTCTTCCTTTAAAGCTGGCATATTCCCTGATTATTTTAAGACAGCAGATGTGACTCCATTATTTAAGTGAGGCGACAGGACTAGTGTGTCAAAATATAGCCCATTTTAGTTTTACCCCTATTAAGTCGCATAATTGAAAAGCCAATTAGTAATAGGATTTATGCACATCTTGAGAAGTTTAACATATTACACCCTAATTAGTTTGTTTTGGGAAAGAAATGATAACTAGTTGTATAAATCAAGCTCTTGATAAAGGTTACCGAGTTCCAATACTTTTTTAGACACCATTAGAGCATTCGATACAGTGAACACTCTATACTTGTTAAAAAGTTACGAAGGTATGGAGTTAATGGATGATCTCTCAATTTGATAATTAGTTTCCTTTCTGGTCGTTTACAAAGAATAAAAACATCTGGCTTAATTTCTTAATCGTTGCTTATTAGATCCAGTGTACCCCAAGGGTCTATTTTAGGTCCTTTATTATTTTTTATTTATATTAATGATCTTTCTTCGTATCTTCGGCCACTTCGGCCACTAATGTTTCTTTCTCGATTTGTCTTGATGACAGAACTCCAATTGACTGTACGAAAACGACTGAATTGTTGGTTAACGCATTGTCTAACACTATTAAGTGGAAGCTGGGGACGTCGCAATATGAAGGACTTCAAGTATTCAAAACCTTGGTATTATTGCTTAAAATCTTAAAAATAATTCCTTAAAATCTTCTTAAAAATAATTCCTTAAAATCTTTGGAAAATTCTTTGGATGGTAAAAATGTTGTTGACTCAGTTGTTATCTCAGAAGACAATAAGTGAGGGCTGTCACAGGTTAGATTGTATTGTTTCTCTCACAACATGAATTATTACGCAATACCAGATAACCCATCATTCTTGAAATTCTCTGAAACCAGAATGCATGTTCTTGGAGTGATGTCAAAAAAGGTGTTAGCAACTCTAATAATACATCGGCTTATGGGCCGCAAAAGTATCTGTGTGTCAAAAGACCAGATCTGAGGGCAGTCAAAGAATGTATTCTATTACTTCACTGACAACATGAATAACTACGCAATACCAGATAACGCATCATTCTAAAAATTCTCGGAAACATATCAGGAAATTATCTGCGTCTCTAAATAATTCTAAGTCCCCAAAACATTCCATGTCCAAAAAAATCTACGTCAAAAAATTATGTGTTCAAAAATAATTTTAAGTCCCAAGAATATTTCACGTCCCAAGAAAATTCTATTTCGCAAAAAATTCTGTCTAAAAAAAATTGTTTTGGAAAAAAGTTGAAAAATTTTAAAGTTCAAAAAAGGGGGAGGGGCAAAAACTTTAAGGAGGGTGGGGGCATATGGGCCCTGCAGGGGGACTTGGGGCCTTGGGGGGTATTTGGTCCTGAAAGGGAATGTGGGGATAAAACCTCATGCGCAAGCTCGGTAATAGAAAACCGATGTTCTTAGGACCATTTTATTACAACATTGATGCCTAGGCGGTTGCAGTTACTAAAAGTTTTTAGAGATCAAAACAAGCTTCATTAACCATCGAAAGAATATGTCGGTTCAGTAAGCATCTAAAATCACATAGTATGCATATTCTCGGAATGATGCCAAAAAATAGTGCCCGGAAAGAAACCACTGATAACACTCGCCGAAAATCCAACTAAAAAATCGATTGCGCAAATAATTTATTACGATATTTTGACGCGTAAAATCAGTTGGCTTGCGTCCCAAAATCAATGCATTGATTGCCCAGAATGTATTCCCAATAGCATGATATCATCAATCACTTGTGAGCTCAGTCGAGTGGTTTTTGTTCTTTATTTCGTTGTTCAGTTTTGTTTCGTTCTGTCTCATGTTCGATTCATACATAAGACATAATTTTCCTAAAATCAGAGGAAAACTGCTTGGAAGCCAAATTTTTTTTTTGTAAATGATACTGTAATAAACAATAACGCACTCTATGAATTTGGTTATATAGATGGCAGCATTGGTGGACTCGCCGTTAAGCCTTTTCGAGATCTTAAACCACTATAGAAGAAAAGAGTTGATAATGGGGCTTTGATTGGCATGCATAAAGGGATACAACTAATGTCCATGTCCCTTTCCAAGATTATAATTCAATTTTATTAAAGTTATATAATCTGCATGCATTGAATTTTCTTAATGAAACTGGATACAAAGAATCCAAACGATTCTGCCATGTTTCTTCCGTCGACGCTTAAATAGACGGTGACAAAATCAAGAATAAAAAAACACACGGGAAATTTATAATACGGGCTAAATGTTTGGGTAAGGTTAGAAAAGTTAGTTAGCCAATTATTATACTGAGAAAGAGTATGAAAAAATTCAACGATTGGCTTATTCACTTTATTCGTAGGTCATTTATGTGAACTGCTCAATATTTACCAAAATTACTATTTATTGCCTGTGACACAAATACATTTCTATAAACTAAAACTTGCAATCGCATATGCTGACATTTATATAAGCGTAAGCATATTGAAAAAAGTGAAGAATCTATTTGTGTTTACAAAAAAGTATGGAAGTGTTTAAAATTGTGCTTTCAGAGCTGCAAAGCGACATTATTATCATTATAAGTTTATCATTATATATCATTATATATTTATCATTATATCATTATAAGATTATCTTTTGGTGAACCCTTCAAAACTTTCCAAAGTGTTCCTTGAATATTTTTCAAATACTGGGTCAAAACTATCATAGAATGTTAGGCCAGCAGAGGATATAAATTTGAAGAGGTTTTTACCCGTAGGTATTAATGTTTTACTTTACTTAAGGTCAATGAATTGTACTGAGGTGGATAATATCATTCCTAGTATGAAGTCAAGTTCAACTGGAGGTGATAAATTAAATATAAAGGTAATAAAATACATTCTACCAATCATTTTTGAAGATTTTGTGGAATTGATTAACTCTTCCTTTAAAGCTGGTATATTCCCTGATTGTTTCAAGACAGCGGATGTGATTCCATTATTTAAGGGAGATGAGAAGACTAGTGTGTCAAAATATAACCCATTTCAGTTTTACCCCTATTAAGTCGTATAATTGAAAAGTTAATCAATAATAAACTTTATGCCAATCTTGAGAAATTTAATTTGTTACACCCTAATCAGTTTGGTTTGAGCAATGAAATGAATACGAAACAGGCAATGGTATGTTTAACTAGATCTAAATTGCATGGACAACGTGAGGTGTTGCGGCAACCTTTGTTCAGCTTCGCCGAGTAAAGTGTTGCGAGAGCAACACTTTGGTTTTGTTTCCTCGGTTTTAGAAAGGAGTAAAGGATAAACTCTAATATCATTAGCAATGAGAGAACTTTTAAAGTTTAAGAGGCACATCTGATATCATTTCTGTATCGGCCTATTTTTGGTTTCAGTGTGTATCTTACTACTGAAGTTGTCAACCCCTTTAAACTTTCAAACCGGTATGTCTCATGAAGGAATTTTTCTACAAAAAAATGGATGACATATATTCTGATCAGCTCATCAAGAGCTATCGACTGCCGTCGAAAAAATCTATCCGTCTCAGCTCAAAAGTTGACTTTTTTGCCGTAGGCCAAGTTTCTAACATCATAATTAAGAAAGGAGCAAAGGATAAACTCTAATTTCTTTAGCAATTAGAGGACTTTTAAATTTTAAAAATTATATTTGATACCATTTTTCTACAGCAATCCCAAATGCGGAAAACCGAATGATAAACTCAGCTGAAATCACGAAGAAAAATGGGTAGAAACACCAGTAAAACCACCCCTTTTGGCCCCAGGCAAGAGTTCTACGAAGCTTAACAAAATGCAAAGTCATATTCATCCTTAAAGACTGCGGAGGTTAGACCTTTACCTCTTTCTAGGAATAAGCTGAAATCAGGGTGCTAGGAAAAAAAAAACACGACAAAACCCAAGTGTTGCTCTCGCAACACAATTAGCTGTATAAATCAAGCTCTTGATAAAGGTCACCGATTTTTAGACATCATCAAACTTTTCGATAAAGTGTATCATTCTATACCAATTGAAACGTTACAAAACGTTACGGAGTTAATGGAACATTTCTCAATTTCATAATTAGTTTCCTTTCTGATCGCTCACAAAGAATAAAAATATCGGGCTCAATTTCTCCACCATTGCTAATTAGATCCAGTGTACCCAAAGGGTCTATTTTAGGCTCTTTATAATTTTTAATTTATGTTAATGATCTTTCTACTTCTCTTTAGCCACTTGTCTATAAGGTTCAAAACTTTACCAATAAAAAGAGTAATGTTTCCCTCTTCATGGTTGCTGATGACACAGCTCCAATTGAGTTTGCAAAAACGACTGAATTGTTGGTTACTGGATTGTCTAACACTACTCAAAATGTGCATTAAGATTGCTGTTGATTATAATAAGTCAAATTTTGTAGTTTTGAGACGGTCTGGTAATTTTTATCCATGGATATCTTCAGTTGACGCTAAGGGCATTGCAATATACCCTTACTAGTGTTTAGGACTTAGGACTGAAAGTGTCCGATACCTTGGTATTATTGTTGTCAAATCACTTTGATTCAAAGATCATATTGTGAAAGTTTCAAATATATTAGCAAAAAATGTTGGCATAATTTGTAAACGTAAACGTTGTTTCCCGAAGGGAATAATCCGTAGGTTATATTTTAGTTTAATTTGCCCCTATATTTTGTATCATAGTTCAATATGGTTGGGAACTTTTTCCTTAATCCTTCGTCCAGTCCAAGTTTTGCAAAACATTTTTATTAGAATAATTGCTAATTTAAGCCCTTCTAAACCATGTCGAGAGGGTTACATTAGGGTGGAAATACCCCCAGTGGCTGCTCTCTTGACTTTTATAGTGGTGTTTTTATGTATAATTGCATCAGAGGTAAGTTCGCTTCTATTCTAAGTGTGATTACACAAGTTAATGAAGTTCATTCCCATGGCACAAGGTCAATGAACAAAACTTATGTTAATAACTTGGTTAGATCTAGGCAAGGGTTTTCTCTTAGGGCCTAAGCTTTGGAATTCCTTAAATGAGAATAATAAAATAGTAATTTAAGTGAATCTAAAAGGTTGTAGAAGGAGGAATTGTTTTCTAAATATGATTTTTATTGTTAACTAGCTGTTGGGGTGGCGCATCGCGCCACCCCAAAACCTAGTTGGTGGGGGCGCTTCGCGCCCCCCCAAGCCCCCCCGCGTGCGTAAGTCGTTACGCGCCATTGTAGTTGTGTCCCTGTGTCCCACCTGTGAATATAGAAATATATATATATATATATATATATATATATATATATATATATATATATATATATATATATATATATATATATATATATATATATATATATATATATATATATACATATATATATATATATATATATATATATATATATATATATATATATATATATATATATATATATATATATATATATATATATATATATATATATATATATATATGTATATATATATATATATATATATATATATATATACATATATATATATATATATGTATATATATATATATATATATATATGTATATATATATATATATATATATATATATATATATATATATATATATATATATATATATATATATATATATATATATATATATATATATATATATATATATATATATATATATATATATATATATATATATATATATATATATATATATATATATATATATATATATATATATATATGTGTGTGTGTGTGTGTGTGTGTGTGTGTTTTTAACTACGTAAAACTTGCGAATATACGACATTCTTCGATGTCCCATTGTCTGTGCATATAAGTAGATTGTCAGGTTTACCGACTCTTGAACATGCAACATAAAATTGTCCATGGGAAAAACAATCCGTATTCAGATCTATACCTGATTATTCTAATGATTGCCCTTGAGCTTTGTTGATGGTGATTGCTAATCGAACATTCCCTGTGTCCCCGTCGTCATTTATATATCCCCCTGTGCCCCCGGTATCCCCCTTGTAGTTGTGTTCCTGTGTCCCAGTCGTCATTTATATTCCCAGTATCCCGGTCGTCATTTGTGTCCCCGTGTCCCAGTCTGTAATTTCTCTTTGAGCGTCCCAGTCGTCATTTATATTCCCTGTGTCCCGGTGTCCCGGTCTGTAATTTATCTTTGAGTGTCTTTTTATTAGTTTTTGTTTTTTTTTCTTTTTCTTTTTTTTGTAGTTTTTACCTTTTTTTAGTTTTTTTTTAGTTTTTTTTCTTTTTTAGTATTTCGTTTTTTACCTTTTTTGTAGTTTTTACCTTTTTTAGTTTTTTTCTTCTTTTGTATTTTACCTTTTTTAGTTTTTTTTCTTCTTTTGTATTAATGCTAAAGCCAAGGTTCGAACCTGGAACCTCTCAGACCTGGAACATAACGCTTTACCAACTCAGCTACTTCGGCTTGAATACATTCGTTTTTGAATTGGTATATGATGTGTTCCGGTCGTCATTTATATTCCCTGTGTCCCGGTCGCCATTTGTGTCCCGGTCTGTAATTTTGTCAGTCGACAAACATGACGTCTGACGACAAACAACTTCATGACGACATACAGCTCAATCACTAATGTGGCATTAGTGCTTCTTGTATATTCTATTTTGTGAAAGACACCGTTAAAGATACCCTACTATGTGCATACTATTGTATATATATATATATATATATATATATATATATATATATATATATATATATATATATATATATATATATATATATATATATATATATATATATATAAATAAGTTGTCTGTGTTTGTCGAGTGACGTCATGTTTGTGTGTCGACTGACTTCATGTTTGTCGACTGACGAAATTACAGACCGGGACATTGGGACACAAATGACGACCGGGACACCGGGACATAGGGAATATAAATGACGACCGGGACACTCAAAGAGAAAGCGACCGGGACACAAGGAATGTTCGATTAGCAATCACCATCAACAAAGCAGAGGGACACAAATGACGACCAGGGCACAGGGAATATAAATTACGACCAGGACACCCAAAGATAAATTACAGACCGGGACACCAGAGCACAAATGACGACTTGGACAAAAATGACGATCGGGACACCGGGACACAGGGAATATAAATGACGACCGCGACACTCAAAGAGAAATTACAGACTGGGACACCGGGACATAAATGACGACCGGAACACAGGGAAATAACAACAACGGGGACGTGGGGGGCACAGAGGGATATATAAGTAACAACGGGGACACAGGGAATGTTCGATTAGCAATCACCATCTACAAAGCTCAAGGGCAATCATTAGAATAATGAGGTATAGATCTGAATATAGATTGTTTTTCCCATGGACAATTATATGTTGCATGTTCAAGAGTCGGTAAACCTGACAATCTATTTATATACACAAACAATGGGACAGCCAAGAATGTTGTATATTCGCAAGTTTTACGTAGTTAAAAATATATATATATATCAATCTATATTCACAGGTGGGACACAGGGATACAATTACAATGGCGCGTAACTAATATGGCACGTAACGATTTACGCGCGTGGAGGGGGCTTGTAGGGAATATAAATGACGACCGGGACACTCAAAGAGAAAGCGACCGGGACACAAGGAATGTTCGATTAGCAATCACCATCAACAAAGCACCGGGACACAAATGACGACCGGGACACAGGGAATATAAATGACGACCAGAACACTCAAAGAGAAATTACAGACCAGGACACCGGAACACAAATGACGACCGGGACAAAAATGACGGCCGGGGCACAAGGAATATAAATGACGACCGCGACACTCAAAGAGAAATTACAGACTGGGACACCGGGACACAAATGACGACCGGGACACAGGGAAATAACAACAACGGGGACGCCGGGGGGCACAGGGGGATATATAAATGACGACGGGGACACAGGGAATGTTCGATTAGCAATCACCATCAACAAAGCTCAAGGGCAATCACAGGTGGGACACAGGGACGCAACTACAATGGCGCGTAACTAATATGGCGCGTAACGACTTACGCGCGCTTAGGGGCTTGGGGGGGCGCGAAGCGCCCCCACCACCCCAACAGCTAGTATATATATATATATATATATATATATATATATATATATATATATATAAAATAAGTTGTTTGTGGGTTATGTCTAACTGTCTGTCTGTCCGCATATGACGTCTGAATTATTTCATCATATACCAATTCAAAAACGAAAGTATAAGTTAAAAAACTAAAAACTAAAAAAGAAAAAAAAACTAAAAAAACGTAAAAACTACAAAACTAAAACCTAAAAAAACTAAAAAAAAGGTAAAAACGAAAAAAAAGTAAAACGAAAGAAAAACTAAAAACTAATAAAAAAACTAAAAAAACTAAAAACTGAAAAAGAAAAAAGACTAAAAAGAAAAAAGAAAAAAACTAAAAAAGCTAAAAAAAAGGGTAAAAACCAATAATAAAACTAAAAGACACAGGGACACAATTACAATGGCGCGTAACTAATATTGGTAGAGCGTTATGTTTCAGGTTGTAGATCTGAAAGGTTCAACCCTGAATACAAAAGAAGAAAATCTAATGACGACAGGGGCACAGGGAATGTTCGATTATCAATTACCATCAACTCACCATCAAAGCTCAAGGGCAATCATTAGAATCATGAGGTATAACTAAAAAAAACTAAAAAAAGGTAAAAAACTAAAAAAAAGACCAATTCAAAAACTAATGTATATACAGACCGGGACAACAGGACACAGGGAATATAAATGACGACCGGGACACTCAAAGAGAGATTACAGACTGGGACACCGGGACACAAATGACGACCGGGACACAGGAAAGAAAAAATAAAAATCTGAATACGGATTGTTTTGCCCATTGAGAATTATATGTTGCATGTTCAAGAGTCGGTAAACCTGACAATCTATTTATATGCACAGACAATGGGACAGCAAAGAATGTCGTATATTCGTAAGTATGCAGACCGGGACACCGGGACACAGGGAATATAAATGACGACCGGGACACTCAAAGAGAGATTACAGACTGGGACACCGGGACACAAATGACGACCGGGACACAGGGAAGAAAAAAGAAAAATAAATGACGACGGGGACACAGGGAATGTTCGATTAGCAATCACCATCAACAAAGCTCAAGGGCAATCATTAGAATCTTGAGGTATAAATCTGAATTCGGATTGTTTTGCCCATTGAGAATTATATGTTGCATGTTCAAGAGTCGGTAAACCTGACAATCTATTTATATGCACAGACAATGGGACAGCGAAAAATGTTGTATATTCGAAAGTTATTCGCAAGTTATATATATATATATCTATATATATAAAAATAATATATCTATATATATAAAAATAAGTTGTCTGTCTGTGTGTCTGTCTGTCAGGTGACGTCATGTTTCTGTGTCGACTGACGTCATGAAGTTAGTTGTCGTCATTTTTTTTATGACGGTGACGTCATTAATGGTATTTAAGACATGCGTTCACGGAAAAATGTTTAATTGTAAAATGACTGAAGAACCTACAATGGCAACAGCAGAGGAAGCTGCTCAAAGAGTCTATGCCAAAAAACTTGCTGCTGATAGAGAAAGTAAGAAAAGAAAGCGTGGATATAACCGGGAATATAAATGACGACCGGGACACAGGGACACAACTACAACGGGGACGCAGGGGGCACAGGCGGGATATATAATTGACGACTGAGACACAGGGATTGTTTGAATAGAAATTACAGACCGGGACACCGGGACACAAATGACTACCGGGACACTGGGACACAGGGAATATAAATGACGACCGGGACACTCAAAGAGAAATTACAAACTGGGACACCAGGACACAAATGACGACCGGGACACAGGGAATATAAATGCTATTTATATGCACAGACAATGGGACAGCGAAGAATGTTGTATATTCGCATGTTTTACGTAGTTAAAAATATATATTTATATCTATCTCTGTGGGACACAGGGACACAGCTACAATGGCGCGTAACTAATATGGCGCGTAACGACTTACGCGCGCGGGGGGGCTTGGGGGGGCGCGAAGCGCCCCACCAACTAGGTGTTGGGGTGGCGCGAAGCGCCACCCCAACAGCTAGTATATATATATATATATATATATATATATATATATATATATATATATATATATATATATATATATATATATATATATATATATATATATATATATATATGTTTTAATCATGTAGGCTACTAATTATTTATATTTCAAACAAAATAAACCATAAATAACTTCGAAGACCACACTCAATATAGAGGGACTCAATCCCTCAATATAGGGATTTTCATCCCTACTTTGAACTATTTTACTTAAAATAAACCATATAAAGTATTATCATTGAGAATAATGAATTAAGCATGAACGAACCATTACGTTTTCATCCCTGTGAATTTTCTATATCCTCGGCAATTTCATACATAGTGGTGTATTTTTTTTTTGTAAGAGCAAAAATAATTTCACTTAATATTAAATTATATTTAAATGCCTGTTTTATAATGAGAAAGTAAGATCACGACAGGCAATATATTACAGCTAAATAATCGTTCCCCATGTGCATTTAAACAACGTCTATCCGTTTTTTTCATTGTTTCTAGGACATGTGTCATGGACATTCACTACAATGCCTATTTTCCTGACTGTTCAGTTTCTGTCAATTCAGGGCAAATTGGATTTACTAGTATCGGATTAGTTTCCAGCCCAAGATTGACATCACTGACCATATAAACGAATTCAAACTTTCACTACAAGAACATTTCTGTTTTACAAGAGTTTAAGCTTTCACTACAAGGGACAATGATTACAGATAACTACCAAAAATTGTGAAAGTGGTTTTAAATAGTTTTCTTATTTTATTGTTTCTTATTTAAAATAATTAAATATTATGATTGAAATATTTTATGATTGGAAACTAAGATTGCAGCAGACAATAGACCACAGCTTAACCCCCCCCCCCGTCCCTTGTGCATTCAAAGTGCAACAATATCTGTCTTCTTTTTGTTTCTAGAATTTGTGTCATTACCGAAAATAAAAATGTGACATTACCGAAAATGCCTATTTTCCAGACTGCTCGGTTGCTGTCCATTCGAGGCAAACAGGATTTACAAATATCGAACATGTATCGAGTTAAAGATTAGCAAAGATGCCTAGTAAACGAGTTTGAGCTTTAATATTCACCACAAAGAGCATAGGGAAGTGATTCGAGAGGAATCCAAATAGAATAGGATACCCGGAAGAGGAAATGAAAGTTCCTTTCAGGTAAAGATAAACATGCAATGCCATCTAATTCTACCTATCAAAATGCCCAGATGAGGAATAATAGCCCAAATGAAAACACCAGCTCTGTTTATTCATGCAGCTCTTCTTTCATCTTTGCGTTACAATGGCCCAATTATAAAGGAATAGCGTTTAACAATAGTTATGTGTTTGTGATACATTTTTCTTAACTAAACTATTTTTTCACGTGAAGGGGTACCCATTTCTCCCCACCAGGCGTTACAAGGGCCCAATTATAAAGGAATAACGTTTAGTAAAATTTCACAATAGTTATATGTATGTGATAAATTTTTTTTAACTAACTATTTGTTCATGTGAGTGGGTACCCACTTTTCCCCGCCAGGCGTTACAATGGTCCAATTGTAAACGAATAACGTTTAGCAAAATTTTACAATATTTATGTGTCTGTGATATATTTTTCTGAATTAAACCATTTGTTCATGTGAGGGGGTACCCACTCCTCCCACCAGGTTTAAACCTTATAACACCATGTATGTCGGATAGTTCTGCCTTTCTTGGCACAATTCCGCCACGCTTGTTGCAGTTCCGTCACCCTAGGCACAGTTTTGCCACACTTTGCATGCTTCTACCATGCTTCGCATTGTTTCACTTCACACTTTTTCACAATCATTTCTTCGTTGTTGTACGCTTGGTTTTACCGTGACTGATTTGGGAATTTTAAGATCCTTATTTAAATAATTTGTAAATTAGGCTAAATACCCCTAGATAAACTTATGTTTCCGTTTTTTCCAATGAATATATTGATTTTATAATCCTCGTAAAAAAAATGTTGAGCTTTCTTAAGTTTTTGAAGAAAGTAAGCTAGGTTTAGCCAATAGCAGAAGACAAATTAAAAACTGTATATATATAGTCATATTTGTAGTAATAGCTACAACCTAGTAAAGAATGAACTGCAGCCAATATTAACCAGCTTTCTAATGAGAAAAAATTGCCATTTGTATGTGTGGCAATGGTAAGGTAAGGCAGGAATGGTTAGCAATGTTCAATTAGCCTTAAAAGTAGAATTTATTTTGAAAATAAATTTATGGACTGTTAAAAAATAGATTGAAACCCCTTAAAAAAGGTCTAGAAAATGATGCGGTTTTCGTTTCATTTGAACAAGGCTATTTGGAATTTTTCTTAACAGTGTGCTTCAGTTTTTCAAAACCTCAACGGAAAATAAAAATAAATTTTTAACGGATAATTTTTCATTATAATTTTTCAACGGAAAATAAAAATAAAATCACTATAATAACCAAGATGACTGAAAAGAGGAATTGAAAATGATCTAAATGTTTAGTTCTTTCAGGAATGTTTATGTTTTTTAATGCTACAGACATTCATTTAAAAAAAAATTTTTTCAGAAAAGTACAAGTAAAAAAATTGACTTTAGAACATAACTAAAAATTAGATGTTTTCACTGCATTCATGAGATAATTTTTAACTTTTGCAATAGTTCAAATATTTTAGTAGTCTTTGAATAATATTATAATTATCTGATTTGTTTTCAGAAAATTTTTTTTCTTATAGATAAAAAATCCAAACATACTTTAAAGGTGACCATTCTTTTTATCCACCATTCTTGTCTTTTCTCAGAAAATTCATGACGGCTATTGTATCAAATTACCTAAATTTAAAACTTTCAGTAAACAAGATCTAATTCTGATTTTGGCAAAACTAATTTGATACTCTGCTTTACGCAATCATATTCCACTATTTATAAATTAATTTTTTTTTTTTAGCATTACAGTGTATTCTCACTAATGTTTATGATTTTTCCATCCTTGTCGTTACGGTGCTGTCACAATACATCATAGGACCTTTCACTTTATCACAACTTAAGACTTTATGTTAGATTATGTATCTTACGGAACAAACTTTGTCAACAAGATAGGCATTGACTCTACATAGTATTTCACATGGCAAAATTTTATATTGCGTTATGAAAAAGTCAACATATTAGTGACAAAAAGGAATCTCTGGATGATAAATGAATAATTTTTTAAAATAAAGTAGCATAGCCTCGAAAGCCTCTTACACTTCATCAGAGTGTAAATATACATACATTTCTTATATTTGAAGTTTAAATAGCTTGCCTAAGATAATTGTGGGGATTTTAAACGATACCCTTTAGGGCTTTATGGATTTTTACATTAGCCTCTATGCAATATGAGAAGTCGCAGGAAAATCTACCAGTGAAAAAAGAAGGAATATATATATATATATATATATATATATATATATATATATATATATATATATATATATATATATATATATATATATATATATATATATATATGTATATATTTCACTTTTTTTTCAGGTGGTCTCACGCCACCTTTCATAAGTCCCACGGCTTATTAGGATATACAGCTCCCTTCCCCTAAGCCCAAATTTATGTATAAACTTTTGTGAGACTCACTATCTTGGATACTCCGAAGAGTAGACCAATCGTAGACAAGTCATAATTTGCTTGAAACACTTATTATATTTCAAAAATGTTGGAAAGCTCAATTAGAATAAAGAGGAAACAGAAGACCGCTTTTATCTTTAGAATTCAATTTCCGTACTTTTGAAAAGTAATATCTTGCTTACAAGGGGCTGCAATGTTTAAAAAAAAGTTAATAAGCGTAGTAAGAATAAAGTTAAAGCAGGAGAATCGTTTTAACGTTATAATATTATCCCTATTATTTCTAAAAGTAATACCCAAGTTAGCAATGATTTTAATGTTTTAGAAGTGTTAAAAACTTCATAAAATAGAGCCGAACCAAGGGATTTTTCCCATATCTATAATTCTAAATAGTTTCTTTTAAAAAGCTATGATTTGGTTAGAAATAATTGCAATGTTTAAAAAAATGTAAAAACAACTTATTAAGAATAAAGCTAAATCAGGGTATTCCTCCATTCTACACAATCCTAACTCCATTCTTTCGAAAAATTGTACTTGGCATAAAAATGATTAGAATAGCTATTGGAAACTTTATTAAATTTATTTGGGAGTTTTTCGGTTGCTATAGTTCCTTTTAAGTTTTTTAAAATTGAAACTTCACTTACAAATGGATGCAATCTTTCGAAAAACATTAGTAGGTCTGACAAGGATAAAACTAAGTAACAAGAGTGTTTATATCTAAAAAATTCTATCTCCATTCCTCTGAAAGCTTATACCCACTATAGACACGTTAACATTGCAAATAATTGCAATTTTTGTGGGAAAATTCTTTGAAAAACAATGTTTTGCTTCTTAAGAATTTCAATGTTTTATGTACTTTCAAAAACCCTATTAAGAAAGGAGCTGAAGAAGTAGATTTTTTCTATCTCCATAATGATACATCTGTTAAATGCAAAGCTTCACTTAAAATAACTACAACATTCATAATACATTAGCACCCTTAATAAAAATATTAATGCTAAAGCAGTCTTCTTAAGTTCTCTGGGAAAGTTAAATAATCTTAAAATGATTAGAGTGCCTAAGAAATGCTGGTAAGCTCTGTAAGAATCCTGTAAACTTTGGCACACTACGTAAAGCCACGTCAGGAGATTCTTCACACCTTTATAAGGATATCTCGACACTTTTGACAAACAGGGTTTCGTTTAGAAATTATTGTAACGCTTCAGAACACTTTAGCAGACTTTATAATAATAAAAATGAAGGAGCCGATCCTCCCTACATTCTTTCGGAAAGTTATAATGCTTAAAATAAATAAAATTTTACAAAAACGTTTGTAGGCTATGTAATAAATGTAATAGTTGCTAAACTATACAAAGCCAAATCAGGAGATTCTTCCATCCTTCATATAGGTGTGTCCATACCATCGAAAGGTTGGGTTTTCGCATAGAAATGATTGCAACATTTTAGAAGGCTCTAGCTGACATAATAATAACAACAAATTTAAAGCTAGAGTGTCTTCGCATCCTGATAATTGTTACCTTTATTCTTCCAGAAAGTTGTGTGTTGCTTACAAATTATTCCAATACTTTGAAAAATACTTGGAATACTTGAAATACTTGGTACATTAAATAAAGAATAAAGCTGAATGAGGAGATTCATCCTACCCCCTTCATTCAATCTCCAATCTTCAGAAAAATTATATCTTGCTTAAAAAGGACTACAGTCTTGTAGAAACTATTCATAAATTTATTAAGAAAGAAATCAAACCAGGAGATTATTCCTATCTCCATAATCATTTCTATCTCCGTAGTTTTGAAAATTAGAGTTTCGTTTAGAAATGATTGCAACATGTAATAAAATTATATCAGCCTTACTTATAATAAAGAGGAGGAGAGGAGTATTACTATCTCAAAAATGCTGTTTTAATTTTTTCAAAAAATTATAAATTGCTTGAAAATGATTAAAATATTTAAAAAATCTCAAATCTCAATAGGATATATAAGATGAAAGTAATGCAGGTGGGTATTTTTATTTTTGAATGCGATTCCCATGGTTTTGAAAAACTATATACCGGCTAGAAACGTTTGCCACTATTTTCGAAAACTTAATTAAACTTTTTACTAATAAATAAAACAGAGGAATCTTCCTATTCCCATAATACTATTTCAATTTCTATTCTGACGGAAAATTATAACTTGGTTTGAAATGGCTGCGATGTTTTAAATAGCGCTGACGGACTTCGTAATAATAAATTCAAAGCAGAAGATTTTTCCTTTTCCATTAGGATATCCACTAAAAATTTTGTTGTTTTGTAAACTTACTAATAATAAAAGTGAAGAGCCAAATTCTTTCTGTCTCCATGATGTCATTTCCATTTTCTCAAAAAGTTAAGATTTCTGATGATGATTGTGATGTTTTGAAAAATATTGGTGAACTATGTAAGGAAAAAGTCAAAGCAGGAGGTTTTTTCTATTTCCCTAATACTATCTAAATTCTTTGGAAACCTGTTACTTAGAAATGGCTGCAACGTCTTAGAAAACTTAAATAAACTTAATGATCTTAAAACTGAAGCAGGAAACTTTTCCTATCACCGAGAAGACTGATACTATATAAATAGTAAAGGGGGCAATGCTCCCATGACTCACCTATCCCTTTGATTTCAAGTACCGGCACTTTTTTTAAAGTTTTTAAAAAACTTTAAAAAGTTTTTAAAAAACTTTGCAGTGAAAAAGTATTTTCACTGCAAATACTTTAGGAAGTGATACTGTTTACTTTTACAAATGAAGATTTGAATGTAGATGATGCAGATTTTTGCTAGACATAAGACATTTCTTCTCAATAAGTTTTTCTTCAAGACATTTTTCAAGATGTTTTTCTTCAAGACATTTTTCAAGACATTTTTTCAAGATGTTTTCAAGGTTTTTTTTCTTGAAGATTTTTTTTCAAGACGTTTCAAGACATTTTTCAAGATTTTTTCATCGAGATGGTTTTCTTCAAGATTTTTTCTACGAGATGTGTTTTTCTTTTAAGATTTTTATTTCAAGAATTTTATCTTGAAGAATATTTTCTTCGAGATTTTTTTTCAAGATTTTTTCTCTTCGAGATGTCTTTCTTCAAAACTTTTTTCTTCAAGATGTTTATTTTTCCAAGATATTTTTCTTGGATGTGTTTTTCCCTCAGGACCTTCTCCAAGACATATGTTAAATGTTTGCTTGTTTAGACGACATAGTTTTGTGTGTCAACAACATTAGTTTGGTTCAAGGTGCGTTTGTAACCCGACGTCTGGTGTAGGAATCAAACTTGAGACCCGAGATTTCCAATGGTAAAGGTACAACACCTGAGTCAAATGAACCAGCAAGACATGATACTATTTTGCTCTTAGAAATAATTTCAAATCAGCATGACTTAGGGCTCAAAATATTTAAATCTTTAAAACCTACCGGTCAGGTTGTAAAAACCCTCAAGGCCATCTCCAAGCTGCTAGTCAAGTAGGGAACCTTAGCATAAAAAAAAGATCTTAGCACCCCTCAAGACGTTAGTCTAATGTTTACTTATATAAATGTAGTAGTCTTTTTTTGTTCCAAAAATGTTTGTAATCAAGTTTAAATTGGTTTTTAGGGTCAATGACACTTTTTGGCTGCAAGAACCTTTATAATCTGACGACAACGGGTTTTTTGACACATTGAATTTAAGACGACCTTGTCAATAATGTCAAATGTTTACTAATGCGAATTTTAATGTGAATGACGGAAGAGTTTATTATCCGGAAATATTTTCTTCCCAAAAAGTCACCTTACAGCTATTGACGTTTCAAAAGGTCAAGTAATTTTTCAAACAAAGGTATATTTTTGACAGGTGACATTCAGGGTAATAAAGCATAAGACATTCGAAATAGTTTGATTTTATTTGACGTGAATCAAATTGTAAAATTTTTGCACTAAATTCTCGATTTGTGAAACATAATAAGACAAACAAAATAACTCACTGAAGGAGTGATTGAAACAGATATGGGCGTAGGAAAAGAGAGCGACAAACAAAAACATTAGCACATATTTTGAATGCAAATGACATATTGAATGGGGGGGGGAGGGAACTATCACAGCAGGGCTCCCTTTCAAGATATTTTTAAGATTTTTTATTCAAAAGATTTTAACGAGATACTAGTCAAGTAGAAAACCCCCATATGTGCACTAGGGGTCATTCCCAGCCCTCAGGAGCTTTTCCAAGACACAGGTTCTATTGTTTATTCGGTCTATTTTGTAAAAGTGGTTGTTAAATCATAATTTTAGAAGAAGCTACTGTTTACTCATGCAAATTTAAATGTAATCAAGTGGGGAACCTCCACATGTGCTCTAATAGTCGTGAACCCTAAAGGCATTTTCCAAGACGCTAGTCAAGTGGGGAGCCCACTATGTAAAAAATTATCTTAGTACCCCTCGAAAATTTTTAAAGCTACCGAGAACACGGGTTTTTCCAACGCCATTATCTTTCCAGTTCCGCCGTTTCCGGTGCCGGTTCTACCAGTTCATATTCCGGTTCTGACACGTCTGCCCCCGATTCTTCTGGTTCCAGTTCCGATTATACCGGTCCCAGTTTAAGTTCTGCCGGCTCTGCTGAATCAAGGCTTTTTTTTATGCGGCTACCCCCATGGTTATCTGTGGCTCGTCATCGACAGTAGCTAGTTTATTGTGAGTTTTAGTTAGTATTAATAGTACACCGGAAGTATAAACACTTACATCTTACTTTAAGAAGTGAAGATGAAATATTAAAAGAAAGTTTGTGTACATGATACAGTTATCGTAGCGTTGAACGCTGGAAAAGACATATATTCGAACTATAAAACAAGGTAAAACTGTTGCAACTGTATTAGTGCATAGTCAAGATAGTGAATGATTAAATTAATTTTGAGTGCCCAAGGATTTCAATCATCAAAATGATGGATATGTGAGAGTAACATTTCCAGAGAAGCTTGTGCTCAAAGAGAACGCAAGCCTGAAAATAAGAGTCGGTGACGAGGGTCAACTTCTTGCTAGTGCTTGTTGTAACACGTTACCCGTTGATAAATTCTATCACCATCTTCCTGGTATTACCATTCAACGGATGGTAAAAGGAAGATAGACATACTTTTTTTTACCAATATTATAAAGCACATCTTGACTACGTGTCGAGACTGTTACCTGTGTTAAAATAATGTAGTAATAGACAGTGACATCGCAAACAAAATAAAAAGGGCATTAGTTGTTAATTGGCCTTAGACCGGGTCAGAGCTCCACGTGGAGCTTTTTATCGTTAGCCCCCCCCCCCAAATTCACCATCATCTTTTTTGTTGACAAATAAATGCACATGACAAAAATGCACTCAAACTATTTATTTATCCTCACAATACAAGGTTCATCCATCCCAACTTTAGTTGGAAAGAAGAAGATGCTTCAATCTACTACAAAATACTGTTTGAACAGTGTATACGTTGGTCTGGTCTGATGGGGATGATGCTGAGGAACGAGGGGACTTTCTGGAACTAATCCTCTTGGTGTCTCTGAACCTGAATAACGAGAATATCACCAAGGACTATAAAAACAAATCGATGAAAAACAAAGCGCCAGCAAACATTACTAATATCATCGACTTTACCAGTAGGTAGAGTCACTGAATCCCAATAATACCCAATAATACCAATGACAAAACGTATATTGAAGCTGTAGCTGAAACCATGTTAGAATTTGGTATGATCCTGAAATGGAATAAGTACAATGTCAAGAGATAGCATGATGAATCATTCTATGGAACAAATTTGAAACATTCAAAATCTTATTTATGATGAGACTCAAAGCATATAATATTGTACATGCCATATTCAATAAAAATTTCTTTTTCGTTTCCATTGTTTTTATGGAGTTCTAGTAACTCCAACATTTAAAATGTTTATTCATTAGTCAGAGATGCAAGAGCAAGAATTTTCAGTCATAGGTACTACTACCAGGCTCACAGGTGGTGGACTAGAGTCTAAGATAGGTTAACAGGATTTTTACCAAAGCCTAACAGAGATGAATTGGATTTTTCCGAAAGCCAGAAACAAGCAATCCAAGATAGTATTACTTAGGATGTTACATTTTGAAAATGACCAAGATACTTGTGTAAATTGGCTACCCTTACACTCTACTTTGGTGGTAATGTGTTTGGGAATGTGGTCTGAGAAAACCCGTTTCGCAAATTGGGAAGAGTATTGGGAATAAAGCTTGTCCTGAACTGATTTTCAGCCACAATCAAAACGTGCCTGCTATTACGAAAATCTAGTATGGTAATATCAAAATCATGTTACATAATAACAAAACTTAACATACTAACATCAAAATCATGTCTGCTACTACCTAAATTATCAAACCATGTAAAAAACTATCCAAAACCTTACAAGATGTTTCCAAACTCTTGAAGAATATTGCCAAATCTTGTTGGATATAACAAAATCATGTCTTGTGAAATTTTATGGGAATCCTTTTCTTGCATTACGTAGATCTTGCATGCTATTGTCAAAACCATTAATGGTGCTAGCAGAATCGTTCTAGCAATATGCGCAAAACTTGTCTGAACTATGCACTTGTCAAAACTATGTGCAAAACTACAAACAAAACTTGTCTGCTATTACAAAAATATAATTTGATACTATCAACATAACTTCTACTATTAGCAAAATTTAACATAGAGCTATTAAAATTGTGTGTACAATTATAAATCTTATCAAGATCCTATCAAACATTATCGAAATGTGTTTGATTTTACCAAACATATTGCATTATCAGTGTCTTACGTGATATTACCATATATTGCTAGGAATTACAAATTCGTGTCGATCATCGGCATGCGTTCCGGTTGCAAATTTTTAATTTAATTAATTAAAAACCATTTGGATATTTTTTGACAAGGGCACTGAGTCAAGAAGACTGAAGGGCTTGTAACCAACAAGCCGTCTTAAAATCTGACCCTAGTCACAATCCCTAGTGAAAATGAAAGGCAGACGGGCTCTCTCTCTATATCTCCATGGGTCTCCCTCTGGAATGCTAGTCAACTTTCCTTTAATAGATATATCTTGAAATTGTACTCGCGTCAAAAAGGACCAACTACTTCGAATGTATAATTCTTAATTACCGTAAATGCCAACCTGTCGAAAATAAACCCTTTTTTTGAGAAATCACCCGACCGTGTGAAACGTAAAGTGTAAAGTTCATTAGCTGTAAAGTGACTTTTACAGAGGAAAATATTTCCGTATAAAAAACTTTTGCGTCATCCAAATTTCATTGTTGCACAAGTACACATTAGACGTCATTGACAAGATTGTTTGATTTTCCATATTTCGTCGATGCACAAAATCCGATGTCGTCAGATTATAAAGGTTTCTGGGGCCAAAATAAGTGTCTTTGACCCTCCAAACCCATTTTCACTGGATTACAGAGGGCTCCGGAACTAAAATAAGTGTTGTTGACACGCAAAACTACGTCATTTACTTCAGTAAATATTAGACAAACATCTTGAGGGATTCTAAGAAAGAGATTTTATACGTGGGGGTTCCCCTCTTAGCTACCAGACTGGAGAAGGCCCTGATGATTTTTTCTACCTGACCGGTAGGTTTTTAAACATATAAAGTTTGTGAGCCCTATGTCATCCTTATTTGAACTTATTTATAAGAGCATAATATTATCATTAAATTGTTTGTTCAGCTGACCAAGGTGTCATTCCTTTAAAATTGGACATTGTGGGTCTCACATCCGAATCCTACACCAGACGAAAAACCTTTGTTGTCGGGCTACAATTGCTATCTGAACAAAAACAAGTATTGTTGAAACACGAAAACTATATCATCTACATAAGTAAACATTTAACTAATGTCTTGGAGAAAGTTCCGAGGGGAAAATATCTCGAAGAAAAAAAAAACTTGAAAAAAACATCTCGAAGAACAAGAAAAACCTCGAAGAAGAAAACATCTCAAAGAAAAAAATCATGAAGAAAAACACTTCGAAGAAAAAATTCTATAATAAAGACCTCTCGGATAAAATAAAATTTGAAGAAAAAGATCTCAAAAAAAAGAGATATTGAAGAAAAACACTTAAAGAAAATAATCTTGAAAAAAAAAACATTTCAAGGAAAAAATCATGAAGAAAAGACGTATCGAAGAAAAAAATTTGAAGAAAAACATCACGAAGAAAAAAACGTTTAAAAACGTTTTAAAACATCTTGAAAAAAATCATGAAAAACGTTTTAAAAAACCGTCTTAAAAATGTCTTGAAGGAAAAACATCTTGAAGAAAAAGAAAACTCTTGAAGAAGAAGAACCATATAGAAGAAAAAATCTTGAAGAGAAACAACACGAAAAACAAAATCTCGAAGAAAAACAAAATCTTGAAAATGTCTGAAACATCTTGAAGAAAAACCTTGAAAACGTCTTGAAACGTCTTGGAAAAAATGTCTTGAATAAAAACTTCTTGAAGAACGTCTTGAAAAACCTGCGTCATCTAGAAATTCGTCACCTTGTCTAGAAAAACCTGCGTCATCTAGATTTAAATTTGTATAGGTAAATAATAGCACTTGCTAAAGCAAGCGCAGAGAAACATAACAGCCATTGGTGTTCAATAGACCGTATAAACAATAACTCCTGAGTCTTGGAGAACGTGAAAAAAGAGCCGGTACGAGTAACCAAAGTGATATGTGTGTCATGGGAGTATTGCCGCCCTCACTACTTACATAAAGGAGTGTATTGTACAAAAATACATTGTTTTATTTGAATATCATTAGCTACAGTGAAAAATACATTTAACACAAATTACATGACACTTGAAACGAACAAACAAACAGGCCCTCTAAAGGCATACCAGTAACCTTATGGATTCACAATTGATACCTCAATTTTCACAGTAACTAGGCAACTTGGAATATCGTCCTTGCTTCCAAATTAATTTGTTTCACCAAGGACAACTGTTCCTAAATGAATTGGTAGCTATAAGAAAAAAATATGGAGAAAGTTAATATTGCTGAATTTATTTCAATAGATTCCTATTCCTATGCATTAATTAAACATACTTAAATAAAAAAGACACCTATACTATTCTTAGGATTGACTTTCGGTAAAATGTTTTCAAAGATTAACAAAAGACAAAAAATTTGCATTTGTTTATAATAAAAAGCACGGTGAAAATTGAATATTATAGTATGAATAAATCCGCTGATCATTTACACATTCATGCTACTACTACTACTAACAACTCACCGCAGACCCAAGCCCCCTGAAGCCAACACAGCTACGCTAGTTCCTTCTCCATCCCAATGAATTCAAAGCCCCCCCCTTTTTGAACCCTCCTGGAAGTTCCCGTTTCCTTCAAACTTTTTTTTATAACGTCGTCCCACACTAGACGAGGACGACCTGCTTTCTGTTTAGCCCTAGACAGTTGGTCACAAAAAGAACGACCTTTGGCAATCTATAGTCATGAAGACCACACTACCTTTCCATAAGAAACAAACCCAAAGTAGAAACAATAGGGAAATTCTTTTCAAGACAGTGAAAGCACAACACGAGAAAGAAATATATATATATATATATATATATATATATATATATATATATATATATATATATATATATATATATATATATATATATATATATATATATATATATATATATATATATATATATATATATATATATATATATATATACTTGAATCTAGGGGTATGATTTCTGTAATAAAGTGTCTAAATAATTTATCCAAGAGGAATTTAATCAAACTTTTCTGGATTGTGAAGAATAATACAGCTCTTGATTATAATTTTAAAGTAATATGTGATACAATTTGCATTCTAACTAAAACGAAATTTATTTCAAAAAAGAAGAAGTTCGATAAGATTAGTAATAAGGATAACAGATTATATTTACCTATTAATTTTACTTGTAAGCAGATTGAAGATATTAATTTACCAGAAATTTTAAATCAGCGGCATGTGAAACAGGCCCTTCCTAGTAATTTAAATTATAATGATAGTCCAGTTTTAACTTATAAATTTTCAAAAACTATTGGGCAAATTATTTTTAATTATAATTTAATACTAAAAAAACTAGATAGCGATATAAATTGGAAACCGGTTTGTAATTGTAAGCAACTTGGCCCATTTGTAAATCCTACTTACAAACATGTTATAACAGGGGACTTGTCAATAATAAAGCAAGATGATCTTCAAATTATAATGAATAAAGGGGCAAATTTCCGTCTTTCTCATCATCTGAAACCATCGAGTGTTCTTGATGGCTTGGAAAATGATTTTGATTTATTTATTGATAAGTGGTGTAAGAAAGAGAATAAAAATAAAGAGAGTTTTCAAAGTTGGAAGAATTTAATTATTAGTAGAGTAAGAAATAAAATATATTCTAACTTAAAAAATAGTAACACTAAATCATTATTTTATAATGCGAAGGTTAAACAAGCAA
The DNA here is from genome assembly GCF_032884065.1 of Artemia franciscana. Classification (NCBI taxonomy): domain Eukaryota; kingdom Metazoa; phylum Arthropoda; class Branchiopoda; order Anostraca; family Artemiidae; genus Artemia; species Artemia franciscana. The sequence goes on along the minus strand of NC_088869.1, from coordinate 55,320,488 downwards.
TTGCTAATCTAAAGAACGAATTTGTAATTGTGCCAGTGGATAAAGCTAATAATAATTTTGCCATAATTTGTCAGAAGCTGTATTGTGATATCTTAAAAAGGGAGTTATGCACAACTAATGTTTATGAAAAGGTAAATATAGAGGATGAGAATTTAATTGAAAAGACTGAAGAAATACTTTTTAAAAATTTTAATATTAAAATAAATGACAATGATAAAAAGTTCCCTTTCCTATATTGGACTGTAAAATTTCATAAGAATCCCCCTAAACCACGGTTTATTGCTGGAGCAGCTAAATGTCCAACCCGCATTGCTGCTACTGACCTCTCTTTAATTTTAAAGGAAATTGTAAATAAACTTAAAACCTATTGTTCTGGTATTAAAAAATTTTCGAATTTTAATCCATATTGGAGTGTTAATAATTCACTGCAGGTGATAGATTCTTTAACAATGGTTTCAGCTAAAAGAATTGAGTCTTTCGATTTTGCGACAATGTATACTAATTTATCACTCAATTTAGTGTTTGATAATTTAAAAACTGTTATAAAGAAATCTTTCCTCTTATCTAGTAAAAGGTTCTTGAAAATAGACAGTTATAATAAAAAAGCCATATGGACAAACTGCTTTAATACTACAGTTAACTTGAGATGTTACAGCTTGGATATGATTTTTGAGTTATTGGAATTTGTTTTATACAATACTTATATAAGATTTGGGGGTGATTTGTACAAGCAAATTATGGGAATTCCCATGGGGGGGAATGCCAGCCCATTTATAGCTGACTTGTTTTTAAGTCAACTAGAATATAAATATATGATGGATAAGAATAATCCAATTAATTTAAAACATGCTTTGTCAAATAATAAAAGATATTTAGATGATATTTTGGTCTTAAATTGTAAGGATTTCATTGATATTTCTAAAAATATATATCCATCAGAGCTTATTCTTGAGCCTAGTCATGGCGCTGGTCATGAAGATCATTTCTTAGATTTAAATATTAATATTTGTGATAATAATAAATTAAGTTTTAAAATGTATAATAAAACGGATGATTTTGATTTTGAAGTGATTAGTTTCCCATTCCCTGAAAGTAATATACACTCAAATATCACATATTCAGCGTTTTTCTCACAGTTACTTCGTTATGCAAGGATTTGTAGTAATTATATTGATTTTAAAAATAGATGTAAAATCTTAAGCCAAAAATTGATATCAAGAGGTTTTTCTGCAAATAAATTAACTTGGCAATTTAAAAAATTTAGTTTTCATTATAACGAACTTTTAAATAAATATCAAAAGAATTATCTAGAAATACTTAAAGAAATTTTTAACTAATTTCGGAGGTTCGAGAAATGTTGTCACAGCGCCATTTATTTTGAATTGTGTTTCTATTTGAGCGGAATTTTTAAAAAATTAGCCACATGGTAAAGATGAATTATATAATTGTTTAGTTCATTCAGGTTTTTTGCAATGTGTTAATATTTGTGATTTGGTAAAATTTATAATATTTAGTTTACCTATTGTTGCTAAAGGGAGGGATATATTAACAGGATAAGCTTGTTTTGGTTTTACTTGGTTGTTTTACATTTGCTGTTTTTTTTTTTCATAGGCATGTATTTTGGGGGTGATACCTGACGCGGGGATGCCATGGATATTCTGTGGTAGCCACAACACTGTGCTGGGTAGAGAATTTAGAGTGGCGAAACCCTATATAGGCCAGTGTATTCTCCTGATGAGCCCTTATGTTGGGTGTTGCCTCTGAATTATTTGTCTATATTATTTTTTCTATTGTTTGGTAAATGACGACTTATACTTATTGACGACATGACTGCCTGTCCATGGATTATTCTTTATGGTTGATTGTGTGTGGCTATGCTGTTTGACCTATGTGATTGTATGGATGAGTAGGGTTAAGGCCTCATTCAAGTGCTGGTCTATATTAATCACTAATTTAGGAAAACAGTCTTCCTTTTCTCCTTCTGTCTCTTTTTTTTTTTTTTTTTTTTTTTTTTTTTTTGTGTTTGTGCTGTAGCATTGGTGATTTCTCTTTTCATGATATATATATATATATATATATATATATATATATATATATATATATATAATATAAATAATATATATATATATACATAAACTGACGTTAAAATGTGAGAAGTAAAGCTAATAATGTTTTTAAAAAAAAAAAAAAAAAAAAACTTAAAAAAAAACAGCCCTAGCATCCCTACTACAAGGATGTTCAACCAGGACCTATAAATATAATGAAGTGAGGTGATAAATTCTTTCAAACAAAATAGAACAAACTGACTAAATTTTAGTTTTCAAGGCTAACTTAGCGTTTTTGGTAGCCTGCCTCGAAGGTCTTTTTGTGACTGGTTCATTACTGTTATAAATTGGTTTAGTAAAATATTTTGTTAGATCATTTTTAATAAAGTTTGAGTACAAAGAATTTAGTGAGTACTCCCCCAAGTCCCTAGCCAAAGAAACATTATTATTTATTTTTAGACTAATTTCGATTGATTCCCGAACCCCCTGTTTTATCGCCAAATCATTACTAACGAGTGAAGATCGTGTGACAGGGATCATTAAATATATGCCATCCTAAAGCAGAATCAAAGGAGTTTACTAGAACTTTCTGAAATTAATGCCTTGTCTATGTCTTTTTTATGCTGGTGGAGCCGTTTTTCTAGATTATGATGGGTCCTGCCAACATAGTAATTTCCACAGTCGCAAGATATTTGATAGACCCCTCTTTGGTGAGCAACTGGGGTTTTATCTTTACCAGAATTTAAGAAATTATTGAATTTAAAATTATTAGTAAAAACTACATACAGATTACTTTTTGTCCAAACATTTTTTAATTTTCTTGTGATTTTTGGGATATACGGAAGATAGATAATGCTTGAGGGCTTGTCAGTAGCCTCAAACTGTGACATGTCTTCAATTTTACGGGAATGTCTTTATAGTGTACGGTTAATTATCTTATTGACAAAAGGAATCGAGTAACCTTTACCGAAAAGAATATCTCTGATAAAATGTATTTCTGCATTTATATACGAATAGGAGCAAATGTTCAGGGCGCGATCTTTGAGCGAAGCTACAACTGCTCTTTTAACTTGTGGGGGGTGATTAGAATTAAAATGAAGATATCTATTGTTTTGCGTTGGCTTTTGATAGATAGTAAAATCCAGTTTATCAGTATTAAGAATAATTAATACATCTAAAAACGGTAATTTTTTCTCAATTTCAACTTCTAGGGTAAACTCCAAATTTCGGTCATAAGTATTAAGATGGTCTAAGAAGCCCCAAAGTTCAACTTCCCCATAATTTCAAAGTGAAATTACGTCATCAATATAGGGACCTCAATAGACGTATTTTAAAAAATAAGAATTTAGTGCGCAATTTTCAAGCTTCTCGACATAAATATTTGCCAGAAGCCCGGATAAAGGTGCCCCCATGGTAACCCATTTGTCTGCTGAAAAGGAATCACGAAACTGAAAATACATAGGAAACTTATTTCAAATTTTAACTAGAGTCATTAGAACTTCACAATAAATTCCTGTCGCTGAGACCTTGATTAAGTGGTAATTTTCTTCTATTTTGTTTTTTAATAGTTGCTCAGAAATAGCCACATCTATATTCATATACATCGAATCAAAGTCAAAAATACTAGCTATTGTGTTTTCTGAAATACTTGTGTTGCTAAATTTTTTAACTAAATCTGCCGAATTACGAATATAGGAATTTTGGGAATGCAATAAAGATTTGAAAGCTGTGCAAAGCCATTTCCCAATATTGGAAGCGGGGGCTTTAGTACATGCTACGATATGTCTTAAGGAAATACCATGTTTTAACTAACCTTTTTTAAACTAAATCTAGATTTTAACTAAATGTTTAACTCTTAATCTGTTTTTAACTAAATGTTTTAATACCTTTTCTAACTAAATCTGCCGAATTACGAATATAGGAATTTTGGGAATACAATAAAGATTTGAAAGCTGTGCAAAGCCATTTCCCAATATTGGAAGCGGGGGCTTTAGTACATGCTAAGATATGTCTTAAGGAAATATCTTGTTTATGTGTTTTTAGTGAACCGTAGAGGTAAACTGTATTTTTGTAAACCGTTTTTTGTCCCTAGAGTTTGGGACAGAAACTACCAAGGGGAAAAACTTTATTGTGTAGTTGCGGGGTGATTTTACTCTTCTGTTTTAACTGCTTAAATTCATTTATAATATTAATAAAAAAACTGATAAGTAGGATCATGAGTTATTGTTTTATGTGTAGTTGTGTCATTTAAATGTGAAAGAATTTTGTTTTCATAGTCTGTCGTATCCATGACAACAAGTGAATTGCTTTGGTCTGCTTTGGTTATTATAATAGAAGGGTTGGAGATTAGATAGTATTTTCATGTCGATTTTTCGGCGTGAAAGTAGTAGGAGGCTTAACCTTTTTTTTTTTTTTTGCTCTTATAAAGGATATCTATAAGACAAGACCCAACTTCATCAGGGTTAGAAACAGATGGATAGTATTTACGCAAAGCAGACTCTAGAGAGGACACGATATCTGCCACAGGAACTTGTTTCGGTAGAAAAGAGAATTTTAGACCTTTTTCCAGTGTTTCGATTTCCTGGAGTTCCAGCGTTTTAGAAGAGAGGTTAACAATAGCAGGTCCAGGAGTGAATATATACTTGTTTCGGTTGTATATATTCACTTGTTTCGGTTTTTTTTCTTGTTTCGGAATATATTCACTTGTTTCGGTCGAACTTGTTTCGGTAGAAAAGAGAATTTTGGACCTTTTTCCAGTGTTTCGATTTCCTGGAGTTCCAGCGTTTTAGAAGAGAGGTTAACAATAGCAGGTCCAGGAGTGAAACTCGGAGAATATATACGGTTTTTCATTGAAGATTCATTTTTCAAGCTTTCCCATTTTTTTATAGAGTCGTTACTTGGGCAAGCGAAAATCATCGCTAAACAAATTCCTTTCTAATCTAACAACTTGAGAAAAATCAACAGTGGACAGATAGCTCTTCTATCAACAGATTCGAAAGCTTGCTCATGATTTATAAACTGAGGACCAAAGGTGTTTGACAACTCAGGCACTTCTAGATTATTAACCTAAGAGTGAAAGTTTGGTCGACACATCCTCTACCTTTTCTAAAAGCGCTCTGTTCTTCTCTTAAAACTTTGTCTACGGTATCTCTCAGTCTAAACATTATCTTATTGCTAAGTAATTTGCTTCCTACAGAGACCAGACTAATGCCTTGATAATTACCACACTCACTCTTATCACCTTTCTTATACAGTGATTTAATTAAGGTTTTCCTAAAATCATTTGGTACTTCTCCTTCTTTGAAAATCATATTCATAATTTTCAGTAACTTATTTCTAACCTAAGAGCGACCATATCTAAGAAACTCATTTACCACACTATCCTTTTAGTGCTGTCGCTAAATATTCCTCAAGAAACAAATCTTCCGTCACATCCAAAGTATCACAAACTTATTCATTTTCCTCTATATCTTTTCCTGCGACTCTATCTTGGTTTAGCACATTCTCAAAATGTTTTGTCCATCTCTCTTTAGTTCTTTCCTTATCATTAATTGTTGTCCCGTTCCTATCTTTAGCATTCATATTTATCTTTAGAAATTAGAAAAAATGGAAAAAACTAGAAAAATTAGATGATAATCATTAAAAAAAAACAAGCTATAAAATATAAAACCAAACAGCGAGGGAAGTTCTAGCTTTCCGTTGAAAGGTGTGGTTGCCTTTGAAAACCAACAGGTTGTTAATTTCCGAGTTTTAAGGACGAAAAGGGGTGACATATTTAGCTAATTAGGATTGTTTATTTATTTTGTCGATTCAACGTGGTAACACGTGTGAAAATTTGAATTTAAATTTAATTGACTAGTTTTGATGATTTATTTCAAGGTTCAACATGGCAAAACTGACAAAAGTTTGGTATTGCTCTAAGAATTTAATTATTTTCTAGAAACCAAAGGAAAAATACCACAAATCTCAAATAGGTTCAAGAGATAGCATCTTTAAACTGCTTATCTCGGAAAGTTACATTCTTTTATGCCATTAAAGTCCAAAAAATTATATAAAAGTCTTGAAAAAAAAACAAAATAATAGAAGCATCTTAGTCTCTTTGTTTTTGGTCGTTCAAATTCAAAAATTAGTCAAATATTAGCCTATTTATTAGCAGTCTAAATAGCCTACACACTGCTAAGTACACAATACATACTACTTTTTTTTAAGAGTTTTGTTCAGAGGCCTTCCCAGATTTCTTCTTAACGTAAAAACTGGTGTTTTTTCGCAATCAGGAACTGAATCGTAAATTGTAAGAGGAGAAAAGGAGTAGAATAGAGATGAATCCTTTTTTTTTTCAACAGATGCATAGGCTCGTAGGCTGAAGTTTGACTCCCCTTTTTTCTTAACAAATTCACTGCAGTGTGTGCAGACCTGTATAGAATTAAACCAAGCCCCGATTGTGAATTGGGTGCCTCTCCGCTCCGCAGACCTTTCACAGATTAAAATGTACTTCATAGACTTAAGCGAGCGTCTGGAGAGTGAATCGACCCCTTTTTCAAATAGAGAAATAATACGCAACGTCGTAATAATCTAAAATCACAACCTAATAAGGAGTATTTCAATTTAGTTGCAATTGGTGGACACATTTGACTTTGCTTATAAAGAGTCCCCTCTTCTGCTAAGAATAACAACAGTAAGTAAATTTGTAAGTAAGACTGTAAGATAATTTGTAACTAAAGGTTACTGCATCACATAATGAAAACAGAACCCCAATTCTTATACATTCACTATGCCCGCAACTTCAGCATTTATGATGCCGCTTATACGGTGGTCATGGCACCACCCATGACTTAGATGTGTGCGATTGTATTTTTTTTTTGTCCTGGAACCATATTTTTAGTACAGCCTATTGTTTGATGAACCGTAAACGTGGATTAATCTATACATTCAATAGTTAGTCTCTTAAGTACAACTAAAACGAAATAAGGCCTAGCATATAGATATGATGATAGGGCTCCTACATAAAGGCACAAATTAGTTTCTTTTACCGCATAATCTGAGGAACATGGAACTAAACGGCACTTGTTGTTCTTTTCAGAATGGAATCTTAGCTATGAGCAAGGATAAAAGGCTTTGCTTTCTGATGGAAAAATTATATTAGACTAAATGCAGAATTTATTTTTACTAGGAAAGGGGAGATAAAATCATGTCCCAGCAGAATAGTTAGAATCTGAAAATTAACATTTGGTGCAATAATTTGTTGATTCATTAGCTCAAAAGGGCATTAAATTATATCCTTAAGTTCCGTTTACGTGCCATCCCCCCAAACCTAAATACTTCTTCATAATTTTGATATACTTTAGTGGAGTTCGCCTGTCTTCTTCCAATTCAAATTCTTCTTCCAAAAGAATTATCGTGTGTGAGCACCTGATTTTATTAGTTGTTTCAACTTTTGGAAAATAAAACAATGGCTTGAGTTGGGCAAGAGATGTAATAGAGATAACGGGTCATAACGAGTCAATAGGCACATCTTGAAACAACAGCTAAGGTGGATTAGGTCAAAAGATTGAAAAAGATTACATTGGTAGAATAGCTCAACTTAATTGCTCAAGAGGACGCTAAGAAGGAAATTGAAATAACATAAGAAATATGTGTCACTAGATAGTTTCTTTGGAAAATGGCATTTAAAACGTTGGCTATTATGGGCTGTGTTTCACTTTTTAATAAGTTGCAGTCACTGCAGCAATCATGATGATAAAAATTACTAAAAACTTTTGTGATTTCCACGGAGATGGCGTTGCGACAAATTTTTAGGAGTAAAAGTAATAGGAAACTTAAATGTTTACTTCGCTAACAACAGAATGTTGAAGGATTACACGAGATAAATTTCATTAAATTGATACCTAGCAAACCATAAGATATTAATAAGCTCTTTCCTCCCCACTTTTGCCTGTATTAAAAATCCATGGAAATTTTTTTTTTATTAAAAATATAGAACTGCGACCAGAGTCGTTCAGAAGCCATAAAGCAGATAGCACTTTTTAATTTTTTGATCTTTTGGATGAAAATTCTTTATTGACTCCAAATTTTCTTGTTATTACAACTTGTTATTAGGCATTCTCTAAGTCAAAATAAATAAGAATCTGACATAAAAATATAAGAAATTGGGTATTAAATAAAAAGCGAAAACAGCAAAAAAGGAAATGCAGAATATATTTCTATCTTACAGTTGACATACTCTTAAATTTTTCCCCTGCTGTTTTTTTTTCTGACAATGCTGATCACTTGCATAACAGAAAATTCAAATTAACCTATTCAAAAATTCTAGCAGGATAAACATAAAGAAAGTCAATTACTCTATTCAATTCCAGTAATTGATTCTGGGCTTGAGGACGGTCCTGGTGAATCTTCATAATTCTCCGGATCTTGAAGGGAAGCCAGAGACTCAACAATTGCTGGTTCTGATAAGCAGCCTCGAACAAAATCGTCCTGGGTAATAAATCCATTATCCTCCACGTCTAACCTCTGAAACAAAAAAAAATGTGTTTGTGATTTTGGTTTGAACTGATTAGAAGCTGCTAGTGTTTACAAATAAGTAACACGTGTATATATTATACGTTTTTTAACAATAGTTTCAACGGTTTTCATGTTTCTTTTATTGAAAAAAAAGAGGGTGAGAGAGAGGGAGGAAAGAGCAAAGAGGAAAAAGGAAGGACAGAGCGAGAGACATTATTCAAAATAAATACAAAGAAAAATAGGGAAAGAGAGGCAAAGGAGAAGATGAAATAGAATTAAAGAAGACTAAAATATTTTAAATGGCAGGCCCAGAAAAACAGTCTAAAAGGCTGTAAAAAAGACGTGAATACTTTTTCAGATAAAATATTTAGAGTTGGAAGAAAATATTAGGAGTTGCTTACAAATCCATTTTTTTTTATTGTTAGGACAAGTCCTTACCAATATACACAGAAATCACTCTAATATATAAAGAGTAGAGAGTTAAAATGGAGATTTTTTAGTTTTAATGTACTCTTCAAGGGGTGGATCCAGGGGGGGGGGGGTGTCCTTTGGTCATTCTATTCACAATGAAATATTGAAAATTAGCCTTGTAGCTAAAAGTTCAAAATGGATAAAAATAAAAAATCTGGACACGAGCATAAAATGGATAATAGACGAAGATTGATGGCTGAATGGCTGACCCAGAAATCGAAAGGTAGGTTTTGACTAATAATAAACCCCCTCCACCCTCAAAAATCCTTAATTTTAGTTTTTTAACTAATTAAATAGCAAATGGCTAACTTCAAAATTGATAAAAATTAAAAAAAATCTGGAAACGAGCATAGAATGGATAAGACTGACGAGAGACTGACCCGGAAATCGAAAGGTAGCTTTTGACTAATAATAAACCCCCTCCACCCTAAAAAAATCCTTACTTTTAGTTTTGTGACTAATTAAACAGCGAATGGCCCAATAGGGCTTTCGTGTGAGTAAATCTATCGATATATTTATTTTAAGTATATAGGCCTAGCTAATTTGGTTGAGATTAGATGAATGAAAGAATTAAAAGCAATTTAGGTCAGGAACTGATACATGAGGTCGGACGGGGCGACCCTCCTCCAAAGAAACTTCTGGCACACTTATTTTGTTCTTTTTTCTTTTCTTTTTTAATCTTTTTTAAAATAAACTTTTTAATTTGATGCCCACCTTGAGTCATCTTGGTGCCCTCGGTTCAACACCCCCCTTACCCAATATTTTGCTCTTGATCTGTTAGAGATTCAGACATGAAACTGCTCGCACGATCAGTTTACGAATCATTTCGTCATAAAATTATAGGATAAACCTCATTTTTATGAAAAATTAATCATGTAATTTAACTCGCTTGCTAGATCTCCATATTCAGAATGTGTTTTCTTTTTTCTTTTATTTTGGCAGATTTGTTTTATTGTCTTTCTTGTGAGCCTGTCGATTTAGGGTATGGTGTCTGGGCTTCAATGACGGGGATATGACAAGGCAACTTACAAAATTAATTTATGTTAAGGAGTAATTCTTTTGAACTGCCACAGTCTACTCCCCACTCAAAAAGATTCTTAATTTTAGTTTTGTGACTAATTAAATAGCGAATGGTGCGATAGGACTTTCGTGTGATAAATCTGTTTATCTATTTATTTTAACTATATAGCTAATTTGGTCGATATTACATGAATGAAAGAGTTAAAAGCATTTTAGGCCAGGAACTGATCCATTGGGTCGAGGGGGGGGGGGTGACCCTTCCCCCAAGATATTTCTGCCACCCTTCTTCTGTTCTTTTTTCTTTTTTTAATCTTTAAAAAAAAATTGGTGCCCACCTCGAGTCACATTGGCGATCTTGGTCCAGTGCCACCCCCCAAGATTTTTCTCTAGATTCACCCCTGTACTCTTCAGTATGCTCTCTCAAAATTTTATCTTTAAAATTGGACGTGATGCTGTTAAAACACCAAAGCAGTAAAAACACTTCAGACTACCCTACTCCATTTCCACGAATTAAGTACTGTGATTTTTACAACTTTTCTCATAGTTTAATTCATTTTCTATGCGGAAAGCCTATGTTTTTGGTTTTGTACTTCTTCCCCCAAAGAAGATAATCCATCTGGACTTTCGCGCCAACACCCTTTCTGGAGATTAGGTCTTGGGATATTTACGATGGTTACTACAATTTCTAGAAAATTTATTTGATTATCCTATTCTTGTTTTTTACCCATCCCCTCCTTCAAAGAAATTCCTCATCTAAATAAATTACTGCCTACAGATCTAATTTGATAATAAATACCTTAATCAAGTCTGGAGGGCTTATACAGAGGATGGGGGGAGACGATTCATTACTGAGGAAACATTTGAGCATTGCCTTTAAAATATCTCCAGACCTTCTTTGTATTTTTTTTTTTTTGCATTTGTCACCAATATTGCGGTTAAGGTAGGCTGAAGGGAAACTAATTAAAAGGTTGATGATGATCAATAGACGTCAGTGATTGAAACTATTTGTCTTCACCGTATAAAGAGGACTACTTGCTTAGACTGAATAACGATTGAAGACCATTGTAAAGTCTTCCATCACTCCCGCACCATCAATAATCTAATTTAAGGTCAACAACTTGACTTGGCTTTATCATTTAACAAACCTTAGCCAGCAAGATTTTGAAAATCCCCATCAAAGGAAAGGTAAACTACATTCGCCCCAAAAGCTCACCTTACAAGAGATGGATACACGACTTCAATACCTATGATCTCCACCAGCTATACCGTCTGGAACTCGACCTATTAGCATATTGCCACAACATTCACTTACCTCTCAGAGCAGAAGAGGCCCTAGTATGGCCAAAATGACCAAATGGCTCTTAAGTCAAGTAAGGTAAGTCAGTTTTGGACCACTTTTGTTGACTCTGATGGAGGAAATTTGATATGTCTCTAAATTTTAATTGATAAATTTATTTTTCAAAGATTCCACTTTGTAATACAGATAAGAGATTTATGCTAATTTTGCTGCAATTTTTTAAGAGAAAAATACGGGAAAGGGAGTCACGAGGTAGCCTCGACCTATGTAGCTTTAGCCTAGCGTGTTAGCAAACTACGCTGGAGTAAGGAGCTAACAGGAGCTAATGGTGGCTCCTTTGATTTTATGATACGAATTTTTGTGGTCAGAGGTCGACAGAGCACATCCTTTTCTTGTCAAAACAAGTAAGAACACATATCAGTTTATAGCTGGTAAGAATCTCAATTCTAGGAAAATGAAATATAATTAAACAAAAGGAAAAATCATTTATATATTACATTGAACTGAAAAAAATTTTGAAATTAATTTATCATAACTCTGGTTTACTTTAGAACGATGTCTAGCTTGTCTATTCTATTTCTATTAACCACCGATGAAAAAGAGTCACTTTTTAGAATCAATAAAATATCTTCTTATTCTGAGGCTGAAATTTACAACACGTCAATATAATTTATTCAGGCATATTAATAATAATTCTGAAGATCTCTTGAACCAATTAATGGATATGTTTACCTTTTCTATTCCATCGTTCTTGACTCTACAAAACCCTGAGTCATATTCGGTAATGCAAAACTTGTACTGTGAGACTATTTGGAAAAGTTTGATTTACACCCCCTTTATCTTCAAATGAATCCAGTTCTATACTGTTTTAATTAATCTCTTTAATTTTGTTGGTTTCCTATTATGGTTTTCTAGTAAACTGAAGGTTACGTTCTTGCCTTTACAATGCTTAGGGAGCGGTAGCACCACTTCTGTTTGGGGTAGTTTGTGTTCGTTTTAAGCTGAACTTGATTATTTATTGTAATTTCTTTTCGGTTTAGAATTCATTTATTTACTGACAGTGATTTATAATCGTCTTACACTTGAATTATTCTTTAACTTTATTGCTGCTCGACTAACATTTAATCCAGGTTTTTACTTTTCTTTGAGAACTTTTTTTGGCTTTTTAATTAATTTAGGTTCGTCGGTTAACTGAAATGGTTCTTTTTATTGGTTTATAAAAGGAATACTTGCTAAATTTTCTTAGTTTATGCTTCTTAAGAATCAAGATTTTGGCTTGCTATTTACAGATTAGACAAATTTTGCAGAAAAAAAATTGATAAGAGCTATACAACAAAACTTTGGACGGATGGGTACGTGGAATAGTAATCAAATGAATGTATTAATAATCTGCATAATGTTTTGGATTCTATTAGGTTTAATCCATTTTGACAACATCATGTTATAACTCTGAGCGCTGAAAAACTTTATTCCATCATCCCGTCTAAATAACCTGAAACATTCAACTTAATTTCTTTATATGTTCCTGAGATATTGCAGACAAGCCCCTCTGACAACATCAACATGCCCAGATTATTTCAAATTAAAACCCTTGGACATTCCCAATTTATTACAGATATACTCTCTTGACCATGTAGATTCACATGGTTTCTTTTTATTTAGTTCATCACCACCGACAAGCCCTGGAGGTTTAGACTTAATAAACTCAGCCTTTCCTTAGATATCAAGGATAAGCCTTTTGACAACCTTGGATACCTGTACGGCCTTTTGGTTTAGTTCTATATCCCCCTTAACTTTCCCTGAAGGATTAAACTTAATATATAATTCTCTTACTGAGCTATTGCATTTATGCGTCATTTTGAAATCCTCAGTGCACTTAAACTCTTTAGATTTAGTTCAATAGTTATACTAGAAGCCGCACAAGTAGTCTTACTAGTAGATGTAGCAGTACGAGTCACAGTAACAGTCAAAATCGCAAAAATAGCAGTTGTAGTCGCAGTCACAAGTACGTGCAATCGCAAATATTCGCTGTCACAAGGAGTCACAGATTTAAGTAGTTACAGTCGCAAGCTGCCGGGTTAGAAATTGTCAAAGTTGCAGTCGATAGTAGTCACAAATGGAGTTGCAAGTAGTCACAGCTGCAAGTAGTTGCAATCACAATTGCAAGTAGTCGCAGTCACAAGTTGTCACAGTCACAGTCGGAACTAGTTGCAGTCACAGGTGGGGACAAATTCAAAAATCAGTCAGATATAGTCACAATAGCAAGCAGTCACAGTCACAAGTAGTCACAGTTGCACTCGTAAGAAGTCGTAGACCTAGGTTGTCGCAGGCACAAGTATTCAAAGTCAAAATTAGCTGCAGTCAGTCAGAGTCCCATGTTATTGCAGTTTTAAGTAGTCGCAGTTCTAAGCAGTTTTAATTGCAAGGATTCACAGTCTTGTGCGTAAGTTGTCGCTGTTGCAGTAGTCGTGGTCGCGGTTGCAGTAGTCTTAGTAGTTGTAGCAGTGGTAGTGGTAATGGTAGTAGTAGTAGTAATAGTAGAAGCATGCATATAGAGTATTTCGGTTAGTTCAAAATCCTTCTCAACATGCCCTGAATGTTTCAACTTAATACCTTAACCTCAAGTTGGCCCTGAAATATTGCTGATAGAATCTTTTGACAACTTCTATGTACATAGCCTGCTTTGATTAAGTTGAACATCACTCTAAGCATTTTTTGAAAGTTTTACTTTTAAAGTTTACTTTACTTTAAAAGTTTTACTTAATAGTAGTAGCAGCAGCAGCAGCAGTAGTAGTAACAATAATAGTGGTAGAAGTAGTAACAGTAGCAATAGCAGAAGTAGTAATAGTAGTAATAGTAATAGTAGTAGTAGTTGTAGTAGTGGAGGTAGCAGGAGCAGTTGTAATAGTAGCAGTAAAAGAATTAGTACGAAAATAGTTTCTTTTGTTTAGTTTAATATACCCTTCAACATGCCTTAAGCGTTTCAACTTGTTGCTCGAAGTTGTTTCTGATATATTGCTCATAGACCTTTTGTATAAACTGTGCGAACATCGTGTGTTTTGATGTAGCTCAACATCCCTTATACATATCCTGAAAGTCCTTGTAAGCATTCAATCACCTCAATAGTCCATGTAAGCTTCACCTTAAAATTTGCCTTTACCCTTAGCCTTTTTGTTACCCAAGGATCAAACATGCACTCATTTTCCAGTAAAAAACTCAGGAATAGGGAAGTTTTACCATCCTAAATTCGCTACTATTCTTGCTAAAGGTCTTTAGTAATAAAAAAACTTCTTATTCTAACTAAACGACCAATGTGTTACACGGGATAATTTCTGTGTGTTTCAAGATTCAATGATGCTCCTTATTTTCAGTTGAAAAAACAAGTTTTTTTTATTTAATTTCTGGCCGTTTTTTAAATAATGGCGGGAAACTGTCTAAAATGTCTTGAAACCTCTTGCAGAAAATGTCTTAAAACCGTTTTGAAACGCCTGGAAAACGTCTGGAAAATATCTTGAAATGTCTTCAAAAACGTCTTGAAAGAATGTATTAAAAAACGTCTTGAAAAGTCTTGGTGAAAACATTTTTTACTTAAAATCTAAAGAAACCAAGATCTGGCGGGGGCCCTGAAGGTTTTTTCAAGCCTTTTTAGGTTTTTTAAAACAATCAAAGAAACTATTACGTTAAAGACACTTTTATTTCTTAGAAATTAAATCCTATTATGTAACAATGACATGCGTCTTGAAGAAAATTAATAACAGCTGCGTCTTGAGGGAATCGCCTATAAACTTCTTCGTCATGTTAAATCATTAAAGGACGATAGAAGTGGTGGAAATGGGCCCGCTTAAACTCAATATGCTGTCACTACTAGTAGTAAGAGTAGCCTACTGATCAAAACATATAGATATCCAAACCTGTTGCAATAATTCTGTAGAATTCTGACCATGTATGCATCATCAATAATTTCAACCCATTCTCGAATTTCATTTTGGCTAATATTTAGCAGAATATAGAATACAGTAGAAAACCATGAACAACATGACCGATTATTAATAATAAAGAATTTATTTGTAGAAAATGCAAATACTCAGCGGTAATAATTCTTTGTTCATTTTGGTGTATTCATTACGGTTCATAGTCCTAATGTCCTAATTACAGTTCATAAGCACTCAAAAATCGCTGCTCCATTTGTTCACAACAATTAATTGTACTATTAAGTACCATCTGGTACAATCACACACCTTCTTTCTACCAGTAGCTCTAACCAGAAACACAATAGAATCCCTTTGGAATAGAAATATTTAGATTTGTCACAATAATTACCTTCCAAATCCTCTCCACGTGTCGTTCAACAAGATGATGATGTAGCAAATTACTGCTGCTACTATTCTTTTTTGGAAGCACTAATTTGTGTACAGCGGTAATGATCTGGAACAGTTCATCTTTGTCAATAGCTCCATTGCCGTCAATGTCATACATTCGAAAAACAAATTGAAGCTTGTCACCCTGAGATCCTCTACATATGGTAGACATCATAGAAGCAAAATCCTATAAAAAGACGGAATTATTATTTAAAGGGTTCTATAGCTGTGGTTTAAGATGCTGTTTCAGCTAAAATCTAACAGAATTCACGTCCAGTGTTACCCCTCAAAAACTGCAGGCCTCAGAAATTTTACTTGATTTTCAAAAAAGGAAACACCTCCCAAAAGTTATCTGAATAAGAAAATCTTGATGAAAATAAAAGCATCAAATTCAGCGCAACAAAGAACCCTACTACAGAGGTTTCAAGCTTCTAATACAAAAAAGTGGATTTTTTGCTTTTTTTTTCCACAGGAAAGCTTACGGATGCGTGTTTTTGTGTTTTTTTTTTATTTGTTTTATTTTTTATACGGTCCCAGGGGAGACCGTATCGAAATAATAGTCCTAGAAAATTGGGAGAGGGAGCATTCGAAAGGAAATCTTACGCTCTAGCACACTTTTTAAGTGACCGAAAAGATCAGAGGGCAAATAGCCCTCCTCCTACACCCATTTTTCCCAAATCTGTCCGATAAAAATTTTGAGATAGTCATTTTTTCACCATAATTGATATATCCAATTACTATGCCTTTAAGGGTAATAGATTTAATTTTGACTGAATTTTCATAGGAAATTATTTTTATTTGTCTTACTTTCTCTTGGCTAATACAATTTTACATGGGGAGATGTTCAGAGGGAGTTTTCCGTGGGAAATTTTCAGTTGGAGATTTAGGGTCTGATCGGAAAAACGATTAGCTTTTGAAGTCTTTTTCAAATGAAAGTATACTAAGGAGAACCTTTCAGGCTTAATCGTCCGCAAGAAATTTTAGGGAGGAGGGATTTTCAGCAAGATTCAATCAACCGAATGGAATTTTACTGGAGGGATATATTTTACGTGGGAGAAAATTTCCTCGGAGGAGTTTCCTCTGAGGAGAGGGAATTTTTCACGAAAAGAGAGCAAGATTTACCGGGATTATTTGAAAAAAAGGATCAGAAATTAAATATAAAAACAAATTTTGTCAACTGAAAATAAGGATCAACATTAAAACTCAAAACAAACAGAAATTGCTCCGTATATGAAGGGGTTGCCCCCCTCCTCAATACATTGCTCTCTACGCTAAAGTTAGACTGCTTGTCCCTATCTTTTAAAAATGACTCCTGAAACACAAGAGTCCCTTAATTAGAATAGTAAGCTTTTCTAAAAATACTAAGAACCTTAGCATGAAGTGCAAGGTATTGAGGAGGGGGGCAACCCATTTATATACGGAATAATTTTTCTTGGTTATAGTTTTTAATGCTCCTCCTTATTTTCAGTTGAAAAACTTATATTTTGTATTTAATCATTAACTAAGAGAGACCAAGCACGTCACTAAAATTAAAGTCAGCCTTCTTCAAATTTTCGATCATAAAATAAATTTTCAACAAGAGCGTTTACAACAAATTCCAATAATTAAAAAAATGCTAACATGTATTTGTATAGTAATATTAGTCTTCTCTCAACTTCGTATTTTCAACTTACGTTTGCTTTCAAAACAAACGTGAGAAAGTAAACTTTGCGGAATAGCTACTCGTTCTTTTTTCTGAGAGCAAAGACTTTCAAATAGTAACAGTGGCTTCAATTCAAAAAAAAAAAAACTGGGCAAAATGTACTTTTCAATATCAAGGAGGGGGGAATTTCTGTCCATTTTATTTTTCAATAAAAACACCAAAAAAGGCATTTTCCAATGAAAAAATAAAACAAACACAAAGTTGAAACATCTTTCACTACCTTTTTATTGGGGGGAGGGGCACAGTCTTTTCCCAAATTGAAGTTGCCTTGCTTGAATTTCCATCTCAAGTAGACTGTCAAAAATACAAGGTTTCTTAAATTAGTGGGCGAAAGTTTTGACATTTCTAAATTGTAGAAGCCCCTCAATTTGCTATTGACCGGTACTTAAAAATTTACTATGTAGAGGTCAATTGTACATAGCGACAAATCAATGTAGGAGAGATCAAGTGTGCAAGAAAATTTTTACTTTTAAACTTTATGGTTTTGCAAGAATTTCAAATGGAAAATACTACAGACTCCAATGATGTAGAAACGCTAAGATTTTCTTCCCAATAGTAATATCAGTCCGTTTTCAAATACATATCATCAGTTCCAGTCTTTTTTTAAAACAAAAGAGAGCAAATAAACTTTCTTGGATAGCTATAAAATATTGCAGAGAGCAAAGACTTTCGAATAATACCATTATAAAAGCTTTTATTTCTTTATACTAACAGGGCATTAATTATAACTTTGCACATGCAATGTAGTTGATCATTTTAATAATCTTTTAACTAATTAATCAAGATTAAAAATTAAATAATTAATCTAAAAATTAATTAAAATTAAAATTAATTAGCAGGGGCACATTAACTTTGCATAGTCATTCAAATAAATGCTCCAATGGAGTCTGACCAATTATGTGGAATTTGCTATTATTCCTAGCCTCATTAAATGCGTTGTCAAAAATCAAATAACCTGTCAAAAATGTAATAACCTTTAGATTAGTAACAACTGTGCGTTTCTACTTTTTCTACTACTGCTAGCAACTCACCGCAGCATCAAGCTGCCCCTGTACAATACAGCTACACACACTTCTCCTCTACCCCGATCTGTTCAAAACCTTCCCATTTTGCACTATCCCAGGAAATTCTCATTTCTCTTAAATCTTACTTTATTACATCTTCCCATTCCAACCACGGACAACCTGCTTTCCATTTAGCCCTAGAGGGTTGACCAAAAAGAACATTCTTTGGTAATCTGTGATCCTTCATCCACAGAACGTGCCCTAGCCGTCTCAACCTTTTTCTCACTATAGCCCTAGAAAGCAGGACTATTCTTACAGCCCAATCTATGTTTCAAACAGTTCGTGGTAACGAACTGTAGTAAGGAGCGACCCGGCTCAATAGTAACCAAAACTCTAAAAAATGGAATTTTGATACCAATAGCTATATCAAAAGAATCGCATTTTAATGCTGGTTTTAAATATATAAGTTTCATCAAGTTTAGTCTTACCCATCAAAAGTTACGAGCCTGAGAAAATTTGCGTTATTTTAGAAAATAGGGGGAAACACCCCCTAAAAGTCATAGAATCTTAACGAAAATCACACCATCAGATTCAACGTATCAGAGAACCCTATTGTAGAAGTTTCGAGCTCCTATCTACAAAAATGTGGAATTTTGCATTTTTTGCCAGAAGGCAGATCACGGATGCGTGTTAATTTGTTTTTTTGTTTTTTTGTTGTTGTTTTTTTCCCCCAGGGGTGATCGTATCGACCCAGTTGTCCTAGAATGTTGCAAGAGGGCTCATTCTAACGGAAATGAAAAGTTCTAGTGCCCTTTTTAAGTGACCAAAAAAATTGGAGGGCACCTAGGCCCCCTCCCACGCTAATTATTTTCCCAAAGTCAACGGATCAAAATTCTGAGATAGCCATTTTATTCAGCGTAGTCGAAAAACCTTATAAGTATGTCTTTGGGGACGACTTACTCCCCCACAGTCCCCGTGGGAGGGGCAACAAGTTACAAACTTTGACCTGTGCTTACATATAGTATTGGTTATTGGGAAGTATACAGGCGTTTTCAGGAGGATTTTTTTGGTTGGGGGGAGGGGTTGAGAAGAGGGGGATATGCTGGGGGAAGTTTCCATCGAGAATTTGTCATGGGAGAAGAAAACTTCCATGAAGGGAGATCAGGATTTACTAGCATTATTTAAAAAAAAAATTAAAAAATAAATGTGAAAAAGCTTTTTCAGCTGGAAGTAAGGAACAGCAATAAAACTTAAAACAAACAGAAATTATTACCCATATAAGGGGCTCACCTCCTTATGATACCTAGCTCTTTACACTAAAGTATTTTTAGTAATTTCAACTATTTATTCTACGGCTTTTGTGATTCAGGGGTCATTCTTAATGAATTGGGATAAAATTTAAGCTTTAGTGTAAAGAGCGAGGTACTGACGATGGGGCGAATCCCCTCATATATGTAATAAAAACATGAGAATACAAAAGTTCTTTACGTAAGCTAATTTATAAGTTACGTAAATCTTTTACCAATAAAAAGATTCGTAAAAAATTAAAAGTTCTAGTTGCCTTTTTAATTAACCAAAAAATCGGAGGGCAACTAGGCTTCGCCCCCGTTCTTTTTTTCTCAAAATCATTCAATCAAAATTATGAGAAAGCCATTTAGCCCCCCCCCCAAAAAAATATGCAAATTTCGTTTTGATTATTCCTCTGCGGAGAGCCAAAATCAAAACATGCATTGATTCAAAAACGTTCAGAAATTAAATAAAAAAACGAGTTTTTTTAACTGAAAGTAAGGAGCGACATTAAAACTTAAAACGCACAGAAATTACTTCGTATATGAAAGAGGCTGCTTCCTCATCAACGCCCCGCTCTTTACGCTAAAGTTTTTTACTGTTTTAAAAAGAAGAATTGAGAGAAAGAGTCAAACTTTAGCGTAAAGAGCGGGGCGTTGATGAGGAAGCAGCCTCTTTCATATACGAAGTAATTTCTGTGCGTTTTAAGTTTTAATGTCGCTCCTTACTTTCAGTTAAAAAAACTCGTTTTTTTATTTAATCTCAATAAGGCTTCCTTATTTTACCTTAAAGGAATATTTTAGAGTTTATTTTATTGGAAGTTTTATGTTATGACAAATGAAGAAGTAAAAGGAATCAAACATTAAGCCATGATACCAGTCATAAGAAGATCTGAAAGAAAATCAATTTGGCAAGGTGGTGGGTACAGCCCCCATTTCAGATATAATAGGGGCTACTACAAATTTTCAATTAGTCGCGAAAATAAAATGAAAGTATTTGGCACCTATTCGAAGAACTGAGTATATTTTATTTATAGAAGCTTTTTGGAAAATGTTTTTATCCTAAGTTGTATAAATGTACACTTTGAAAAGAATTTGTTTTGAAATCGAAAACAGTTTAGTCTTTTTTTAAAATAGTAAACTTTATTATATTTTTTTCCGAACTATTCGGAGCCCTAAAATAGTAATACATCTTATCAGCTTTTTCTTTTTTGATAATTTTTTTTGTTTATATGAAATCAAATTTTCTTTGGTTTTACATCCCCAATATGCAAAATTTATAGAAAGGGCCATTTGAAATTTCGAAGTAGACTCCTATATTCATCCTCGTCAAAATTTGAAATTATCAAACGTCAATCCTGTAGACTGGATATACACTTCCTAACGTTGAAGAAACAAGAATTTTTGACTTTGCTATATCCTTCGTTGAATATTCTTTTGAATTAACTATTTTTGTCTCGTTTCTGCTATTGAAATTTAATCTTTTAAAAATTTAGATACCAATTCGAATTAAGATCTGAGCGCTTAGAAATTATAACAGGAGTACTTTTTCGAAGAAATACTTAAGGCAAGGTCAATTTTCTTTTCTTTTCATTATCCTAATTGAGTCACATTTGATAGGGGTATCCATTTCAAACTAGCTCACAGAAATAAGATGTAGAGAGACTAAATCAATTATCATAAATCCAGGGGGAGGACAATTATATTGTTTTCTTTATTATTTTTTTCTGTTAAAGATACAACTCATGCCATTTTTCAATGAAAATACAAACAAAAAAATAGCCTTTTTCAAATTATATGGGGGAGGGGGCAAAAACAATTTTGTGGTTGGGGCTATACCCCCTATACCCTTATTGACACAATCGCATGGTATCTGTCTCTTTACTGTAGATAGATGCTTTACTGTAGATAACTGCTCAAACAATTACTACTAAAGTCCAATGTTCAGTTTTTGCAAAAAAAAAAAAAAAAAGTATCAACTGGACACTTTCTAAGATGAACATAAAAACATGACAGAAAGGCAATAGAAGAAACCAGTTATGAACCTTTCAAAATATGAAATTAGAAAGTTTGCAACTATTTCAAGATATTTTTCCAAAAGATCCCTCTCTCTCCCTCTGGGAAATCGTTGCATGCTTACACCTTTGAAAAATTTGCTCGAGGGGCTCTTCATATAATTTAAGACTCTTATAAATGAAAATTTTAATCTCCCTTCTGGCTTTAAATCCTAACCTGCAAAATAGCAATATTTACTTATTTTCCCTGTTCTTCTTTTGCATAAATTGCATTAGCTTCATCTCTCTATTACAAGGACAGTCTCGAGTGGTATATAAATCAAATAACTTATTTAACAAGCCAGAAACCAGTTCATATAAGGCGTGGAAATAAGATTAGGTTCTACACTTCTAATGAATTTTCATAGGGAACGAGCAAAGAGTAAAAAACAGTTGTCCAGTTTTATGTAGTTAAATATTATCACAAATAACTTTGTCAAAGGTTAGGATCTAATATTGTCAAAAAGGCTCCTTTTTAAATCATACATTTGGTACTAACGAACTAAGTACGAAAGTAGGCCCAACAGTACACTCCCAAAGGTCCAATGATCTCTGAAATTCTCAACGAGTCAAGTAATCTTGATAAAAATCACATCATCAGATTCAGCACATAATAGAACCCTACAGTAGAGGTTTCAAGCTCCTATATACAAAATGTGGAATTTTGAAGTTTTGGCCAGAAGAAAACCACGAATGCGTGTTTATCTAAATTTTTCTGCGGAGGAGTGATCGTATCCTACCAATGGTCTTAGAAAATCAGGAGAGGGCTCATTCTAGTGGAAAAAATGTATAAAATTTAATAAAAAATAAACAATTTTTTCAACTGTAAGAAAGGAACAATATTAAAACCTAAAACAAACAGAAATTATTCAATATGTAAGGGGGGCTGCCTTTTCTTCATTCCTCATTCTTCACGTTAAAGTTTCACTTTTGTCCCAAATCTTTAAGACGGACGACAAAACATGAGGGCCGTTGAATTTGAATTAGAAGCATTTATAAAAAAAACTTTAAAACTTTTGTGCGCAGAGAGAAGGATGATGAAGAGGCAGCCCCTCCCCCCTCAATGCAATGACAAATTTCTGTTCGTTTAAAGTTTTGATGCTGCTCCCTATTTTCAGGTAAAAAAAAAACTTGTTTTTTATTTAATGACAGTAAAGAGTGAAACTAAAAATCATCTTGTATTTAAAAGGATTGGTCCCATCCTCAGGTCTCACTCTTTACGCCACAGTTTTATAGTTCTTTACCTAAAACTTTTGAGTGAAACCCGCTTAATTTGTGGACAACTGCCAGTGTTTAAATACCATTGTTACGATTTCCATTACCCCTGTGCTGGAGCCTTTGTCCTTGAGGCCGTGATAATCAGGGGTAGTAGCGAAAATTTGAGACGTGATGGTAAAATTAAGCATGCCTCAATCAATAGTGGCAATTAGCAAAATTAGGGGATATTTATTAAACGATAGCATCGAGAACGAAGATAGATATTTTAAATATTTATCCTATACAAAATACAATCATAGAATAAGATTCTATAGGAAGGTTCAATTTTGAATTCAGGAGAAGATTTCACTTTAATATAATTCATACTTGAATAATCCAAATAATTGATAATATTTTGCTGAAAAACCTAACTCATTGATCTGTTAAAACCTTTCAGGCGGAAATGTATTTTTTTTTTCTTTTTTCTTTGTGTGTGTGTGTGTAAAATTCAATCATTGGTAAGACACTAGTGGCCTTTGCAGCTCTTTTTTTATTCCAAAATTTGAAAAAAAAGGTTAATTCTGGTTCCTCCTCCCCTAGAAGACATTTTTTCTTCTTAAATATGAGCTATTGGTGCAGTAGCTCTTTCGTAAATCTAGGTACAATTAATATTGGTTTGTCCAGGGATGTTTTTTAAGAAGGATTTTTCTTTTCTTTATGTTCAAATTCTAAGACAATTAGACGTATTTTTCTTAATACTATTCTCTTATTCGCTTACAAAACAAAAGAGTATTAGAATGCAAAAAAGGATAACAGAGAATAACCAAGAACAACAAGTAATAAATAATCTGTTTTGCAACCTGTTATAAGTGGAATAATATAACAACTAGAACCTAAAATTCAAGCGAGGTATTTTAATAGCAAAAGAATATTAGTGTTGCATATTTTTCTGTGATTCATTATTCCATATTTTCTACCATAAAAGGTAGATAATGTCTGGTTCAAAATTTAAAATATTTTATTCTTCTTGAGAAAGGGAGGCAGTGAATAAAAGTACTGATTTTACTGATTTTTTACGGAGGATGCACGCCTCGGTGTAGTTACGCATTTTTATAAGCATAAAGTGTTTTATTGGAGCATTAAATGAGCTCAAAATTTTTCGCCTAAGGAGTATGTGAACGTTAAGTATTAGTGATGTTTTTAATATCCTAAACATGAAAACTAAATCTAAAATATAAGGGGGGGGGCAAGTAAAATTGGTTAGACATACCCCTAGAAGAGAAAAAATGAACCAAAAAGTAGAAAAAATTATTATCCTATTTAACCCTTTCCTCGGTAATATTTCTTTATGCAACATTTTTTTTTTTTCATAATTTAGATTCTTATCCTCCAATTGAAGTAGATCAAAAGTTTCAAGCATGATAAAGTAAATAAAACTTAAAAATAATGGAGAAACTGTACAAACTGATATTTTCCCAGATCCTTTTATTTTATAGATAAATGTAATGAATACAGAAATATATTAAGGTTTAAATATTTTAATCCTTATTAAAATATTAAAGATATCAACAAATTTACCGTGAAAACTATAGTTTTTCATAAAAAAATTAAAGTTGAAAATGGTTATTATATTAATTATTTCAAAATGGCGTTATTCTTATAAGTCTTGGATGTACGACTTCATTTGAAATGTTCAGAAATTGGCTTTGAGGATTAATACCCTTATAAGGCTATATTATCCACAAGGATATGCAGCGCCACACGCTAAAACCCATAGTTAGTTATACCGAGCCTTTTTAATAAAATGCTTGCTGTGCGTCTCCAAGCTTTTATTGTTCCTTAGGTAGACTAAATAAAAAAAAACTAAACAAGTTTTTCTGCAAATAAAAGTAAAGAGCAACAGAGAATCTTAAAGATTGGTTTTTGTGCATATTTATTTTATCCTTACAAATAGATGTTATTCCTGGATATAATTGACAGGGCTTCGTTAAATATTAAAATAGGTATGTACATTCGGTACGTGCATACCATATATTTTATATGTACTTTCTTGTAAATTGAATAAAAAAAACGAGTTTTTTTAACTGGAAGTAAGGAGCGACATTAAAACTTAAAACGAACAGGAATTACTTCGTATATGAAAGAGGCTGCTTCCTCATCAACGCCCCGCTCTTTACGCTAAAGTTTGACTCTTTCTCTCAATTTTTCTTTTTAAAACAGTAAAAAACTTTAGCGTAAAGAGCAGGGCGTTGATGAGGAAGCAGCCTCTTTCATATACGAAGTAATTTCTGTTCGTTTTAAGTTTTAATGTCGCTCCTTACTTCCAGTTAAAAAAACTCGTTTTTTTTATTCAATTTCTGAACGTTTTTGAATCAATGCATGTTTTGATTTTGGCTCTCCGCAGAGGAATAATCAAAACGAAATTTGCATATTTTTTTGGGGGGCTAAATGGCTTTCTCATAATTTTGATCGAATGATTTTGAGAAAAAAAGAGCGGGGGCGAAGCCTAGTTGCCCTCCGATTTTTTGGTTAATTAAAAAGGCAACTAGAACTTTTAATTTTTTACGAATCTTTTTATTGGTAAAAGATTTACGTAACTTATAAATTAGCTTACGTAAAGAACTTTTGTATTCTCATGTTTTTATTACATATATGAGGGGATTCGCCCCATCGTCAGTACCTCGCTCTTTACACTAAAGCTTAAATTTTATCCCAATTCATTAAGAATAACCCCTGAATCACAAAAGCCGTAGAATAAATAGTTGAAATTACTAAAAATACTTTAGCGTAAAGAGCTAGGTATCATAAGGAGGTGAGCCCCTTATATGGGTAATAATTTCTGTTTGTTTTAAGTTTTATTGCTGTTCCTTACTTCCAGCTGAAAAAGCTTTTTCACATTTATTTTTTGATTTTTTTTTAAATAATGCTAGTAAATCCTGCTCTCCCTTCATGGAAGTTTTCTTCTCCCATGACAAATTCTCGATGGAAAGTTCCTCCAGCATATCCCACTCTTCTCAACCCCTCCCCCCAACCAAAAAAAATCCTCCTGAAAACGCCTGTATACTTCCCAATAACCATTACTATAAGTAAGCACAGGTCAAAGTTTGTAACTTGTTGCCCCTCCCACGGGGACTGTGGGGGAGTAAGTCGTCCCCAAAGACATAGTTATAAGGTTTGTCGACTACGTTGAATAAAATGGCTATCTCAGAATATCGATCCATTGACTTTGGGAAAATAATGAGCGTGGGAGGTGGCCTAGGTGCCCTCCAATTTTTTGGTCACTTAAAAAGGGCACTAGAACTTTTCATTTCCGTTAGAATGATCCCTCTTGCAACATTCTGGGACAACTGGGTCGATACGATCACCCCTGGGAAAAAAAAAACAAAAAAAACAAAAAAACAAAAAAACAAATAAACACGCATCCGTGATCTGCCTTCTGGCAAAAAATGCAAAATTCCACATTTTTGTAAATAGGAGCTCGAAACTTCTACAATAGGTTTCTCTGATACGCTGAATCTGATGGTGTGATTTTCGTTAAGATTCTATGACTTTTAGGGGGTGTTTCCCCCTATTTTCTAAAATAACACAAATTTGCTCAGGCTCGTAACTTTTGATGGGTAAGACTAAACTTGATGAAACTTATATATTTAAAACCAGCATTAAAATGCGATTCTTTTGATATAGCTATTGGTATCAAAATTCCATTTTTTAGAGTTTTGGTTACTATTGAGCCGGGTCGCTTCTTACTACAGTTCGTTACCACGAACTGTTTGACATAAGTATTATTTACTACAGGCTTCAGATTTCTCTAGTCTTTATGAACAGGCACTGCCATTTGAAATTATGGCGATGGCAATCGTATAATGGTTTTCAAACCTTTCAGTTTTTTATGCCGAATTTATTTTAATAAAAATGTTACTACTTTTGTATAGCCTTTGGAATCAGTTGCTTCCTATTGTCAATAAAAAAATTCATGAATATAATTTCATTACGTAATTTTACCGAATTTGAACGCCTAAATTTTACCCATCATTACACCTATTCCTCACTGCATATGTAGATCTTTCATACATGTTTCATATGAATATTATTTTGATTATTTTTAAATGACCAGCCAAAGATCATTTTGCGTTCTTATATTAGATTGCTTAGTTTACAGAATAAGAAAGTGAAATAGCTTTTAGCCTTATATTAGACTTTATTAGGTTGTCGTTGTTCCTTCCATGCTAAGCACGGTCATGATTAGGAACAAGAAATTCTAAGAGGTATTGTATCTCATTTCATGTCATAGTTGAAAACAAGCAGTACTTAACAGAGAAGAAGATTGAGATGGAAGTGAAACGTGATATCTTGCAAACTAAAGCTGCCACAAAGATGTCGAAACGATTAGGAAAATGTTCCTTTTTTCTAGCTCTCAGATAGATTTCTAAGAATGTTTTTCTTCATCAAAAGGAAAGATATGTTACAAAAGAAGAAAAAAAACAGGTTATTGGAGGTTGTCTCATTTCAAGTTTTCTAAATATCAAATCAAAATAAAACTTTTCAAATGAAATTAAAGAAAAACATTAAATTGGAAATGTAAAACATATATTCTCTACACAAGGATGGCTCCCCCCTCAAACCCACAAATTCTGTGTTACAAGTGTTTAAGGACGTAAATAAGGCTTGTTCAACTCCGGACAACCAGTTTGTATTTAAGGAAGGCTATAGTCGGGAGCACGTGCATTATATACTTGCCAATATTCTTATGGATATAGAGAATAGTAGCGGGTTTCTCGTCATCGCGGCTCATGATGTCTCTCGTGCTTTCAATTATAATTGAAAGCACGAGAGACATTGCATTCCCATTTGCTGTATAGTGCGCAGCAGCGAAGTCTCAGTTGTTCAGTTGTGCGGGTATTTAGACATCTATATGCGAGATAATGTGTTGCCGTGAAAGTACCTACTCGTCATGGTTACGTAGTAAGTATAGCCGTAATTCGAGTTTCGAAAGGAATCCACCAGGGTGTAACTTCGCCACCATTGTATAACAGTAGTATAGCTGCACCCCAGAAAAAGGCTAAAAATAGTTTTGTTTTTAAAGGTTTAGACCTTTTCATACTCAATTATGCTGACAAAATCCTGAATTTAAGTAGAACTGTATTGCCTGTTGAGGAAAATTTTTCTGTGCTTAGTAGGGAATATTCCGAAATTGGTCTCAATTTTAATGCTTCTAAGAGCGAGGTCCTTGCTTTCGGCAAATCTTTCGGTAACAGTGCATGCGTACAGTTAGGAAGTCAAATTGTGCTTGTATTAAGTATCTTGTTCACCCGATAGGAGATGGTGTAAAAAGACAAGGGCTTTCCTTGTCTCTCATCTAAGTGATAAACTTAGAAAAGCGTTTGGTGTGATAGTTCCTGTAAAGCTTGCTACATCAGACGTTTTCTCTTCCGTGTCTTCAAAGCTTTTGCGATGCTTCATGCCCTGGCATTGACTCCGTTTTGGAATAAGTTTACAGCTACAGATAAAAAAAAACCTATTAGATCTGTATATTTTCGTTTCGCAAAATTTATCTTGTGTATACCCCTAAGGGTAGAAACAAAATACGTGTCAACCGACGGAATAACTGAGCCAGTAATCGTGGCTGAGCAGCTTCGCGGTCGCTATTTTTCTAGGACCAATAAGAAAAACAACCTCCATCCTGCTATGTTTTATTAGAAATATTTGAATCTATTCTTGGTAGTGTAGTTTTCTTTGCGAATGTGTTCTTCTTTCTCTTTTTTTTTGTCTTCTCATCTACTCCATATTGAACCCTTGTGTGTTTTTTTAGGCAATAAGGATATTGATTATTTGATACTGCTCGTATAATTTTCAGCAACTCACAAGAGCAGAAACCACCAAAAACTAGGTTTCCAGTTGTTCGACTGCTAATAATATACAGTTGCTGGTGCGCTCGACACTAGATGTAGGGTCACTAAAAACACAAGGTTTTTACAATATTTGCCAATGAGTAATCCCTTGTACGTTGATGTCAATCTATTTATGTCAACTCCAGAAATACGGTCCTATCCACTGACTTTCTTTGTTTTGCTAGTGAGCGCTATATCTGCCATGCCATTCCATCCAATGTTGGAATAGTCTTTCGTTTTATTTATTAACAGTACATTCTTGCCTCAACCTCATATTTTGCCTATAAGCCTTAAATGCTTGGACAAGCACTATTCAAAAATGCCAATGAAGTGAGATTAACCAAGACAATATAGAGCTCACCTTTCATGGAGCCATCACAAATATAGATAAATTTAATTTTGGATATTCTTTATCAAAAAACAAACAAACAATTGGTTGTTGACACTGTTTTATTCTTCTTAATCTCCACCTGTTTCTAAGCTTCCTTGATGTACCTGCTGCAGGCTTGAGTGGTATACGTAACTTACATTGTTTTAGGTTTTATTTGTTGACATTAATAAGTTCATAAATAATCAAGCGGGAAAAAAGAGATGACGAAGAGCTTTGTAGGGCATTTCTTATATGTTTGGTCTATCTGTAAAACTTTTACTACATGATTATTCCTGAACTTCTTTTATATGCTGATTGGCTCTACTTCCTCCGATTATTCCTCCATTACCTAATGAGATACTGTTAATGGTGACACTTTATATTTGAGAATTTAAATATGAAAAATCTGTAAAATAACAATATATTTATCTTATAGATTGCTTAAAGAGAAAATTATGTCATTTCCTTTTTTAAACAAGAGATGCTTAAGTCGGGCTGCCAAACTATATTTGCCTCTACCTCATAACATGCATAATCTCTAGAAATTTTCCCGCCCTCTTCCTTTGCTTTTTTACCTTCTTGATGCGGCCTTAGCCTTCTTTTCTCTCATTTTTCTGCATTGTGATTTCTAACAATTACCCTTAAAACGAAACTGTTCTTCCTCTTACGTCGAAAAAAGAATTTTGACAGAGCTATATTATCAAGACTAAAATTAAGGATTATACTCCCGGAAAGCCTGGCAAAGAAACCGAGGAGTTCCAGAATAAAAACCACAAGATTAAAATTGGAATCTAAATCACATAGTTCACCCAAACAGCTCCTTTCTCGGCTGAGTTAGCTTATAACAATTAAAAAGAAATTAGAACTAACCCTCTTTTTCCGCGCACGTCAAAGAAAAAGTAGAAAAGTTAATAAAGGAACAACTTGGAAAGTCTAGGAGTTGGGAAAGTCTTAGATAGGAAGGAGACTTGACAGAGTCTCCAAATGGTACTTTCTTAGCTTATACTATCTTTTATTTGAGCAATATTTTTTTTTCTCGGAAATGCCTCTGTATTTTTTCAGGAAAATTGGCTTCCTGCTATTGTCTGGCCCCAAAAAAAGACGTTTACAAGGGTTAGAAGTTTGAAAAAAATTCGTTAAAAGCCTTAATTTTGGAAAAAAACATTCATGTGAGTGACGTCATATTTATGAACGCATTCATAAATCTATATATATAAAAATAAGTTGTCTGTGTGTGGATCTGTGGATGGATCAGGTGACGTCATGTTTGTCCGCATATGACGTCTGAATTATTTCAAACTAATACAAAAGAAGAAAAAAACTAAAAAAGGTAAAAACTACAAAAAAAACTAAAAAGAAAAAAAAACTAAAAAAGCTAAAAAAACTAAAAAAAAACTAAAAAAAGGTAAAAATCTAATAACTAAAAAAAAACTGAAAAAAATAAAAAAAGGCAAAAACTACAAAAAAAATAAAAACTAATAAAAAAACTAAAAAAGCTAAAAAACTAAAAAAACTAAAAAAAACTAAAAAAAGGTAAAAAACTAAAAAAAAACTAAAAACTAAAAAAGAAAAAAACTAAAAAAATGGAAAAAACTGAAAAATAAAAGAGAAAAAGAAAAGTAAAAAAATATGAATAAATATATATAAAAATAAGTTGTTTGTGGGTTATGTCTGTCTGTCTGTCTGTCGAGTGACGTCGTGTTTGTCCGCATATGACGTCTGAATTATTTCACACTAATACAAAAGAAGAAAAAAAACTAAAAAAGGTAAAAACTACAAAAAAAACTAAAAAGAAAAAAAACTAAAAAAGCTAAAAAACTAAAAAAAAACTAAAAAAAGGTAAAAAACTAAAAACTAAAAAAAACTGAAAAAACTAAAAAAAGGCAAAAACTAAAAAAAAACTAAAAACTAATAAAAAAACTAAAAAAGCTAAAAAACTAAAAAAAAAAACTAAAAAAAGGTAAAAAACAAAAAAAAACTAAAAACTACAAAAGAAAAAACTAAAAAAAAGGAAAAAACTGAAAAATAAGAGAAAAAGAAAACTAAAAAAATATTAATAAATATAAAAAATATAAATATAAATATAATATAAATTAGCAATCAACAAAGCACCGAGACACAAATGACGACCGGGACACAGGGAGTATAAATGACGACCAGGACATAAGTAAAAAATAAGTTGTCTGTGTGTGGATCTGTGGATGAATCAGGTGACGTCATGTTTGTCCGCATATGACGTCTGAATTATTTCACACTAATACAAAAGAAGAAAAAAACTAAAAAAGGTAAAAACTACAAAAAAAAACTAAAAAGAAAAAAAAACTAAAAAAGCTAAAAAAACTAAAAAAAACTAAAAAAAAGGTAAAAATCTAATAACTGAAAAAAACTGAAAAAAATAAAAAAAGGCAAAAACTACAAAAAAAATAAAAACTAATAAAAAAACTAAAAAAGCTAAAAAACTAAAAAAACTAAAAAAAAACTAAAAAAAGGTAAAAAACTAAAAAAAACTAAAAACTAAAAAAGAAAAAAACTAAAAAAATGGAAAAAACTGAAAAATAAAAGAGAAAAAGAAAACTAAAAAAATATGAATAAATATATATAAGAATAAGTTGTTTGTGGGTTATGTCTGTCTGTCTGTCTGTCGAGTTACGTCGTGTTTGTCCGCATATGACGTCTGAATTATTTCACACTAATACAAAGGAAGAAAAAAAACTAAAAAAGGTAAAAACTACAAAAAAAACTAAAAAGAAAAAAAACTAAAAAAGCTAAAAAACTAAAAAAAACTAAAAAAAGGTAAAAAACTAAAAACTAAAAAAAACTGAAAAAACTAAAAAAAGGCAAAAACTAAAAAAAAACTAAAAACTAATAAAAAAACTAAAAAAGCTAAAAAACTAAAAAAAAAAAAACTAAAAAAAGGTAAAAAACAAAAAAAAACTAAAAACTACAAAAGAAAAAACTAAGAAAAAAGGAAAATACTGAAAAATAAGAGAAAAAGAAAACAAAAAAATATTAATAAATATAAAAAATATAAATATAAATATAATATAAATTAGCAATCAACAAAGCACCGAGACACAAATGACGACCGGGACACAGGGAGTATAAATGACGACCAGGACATAAGTAAAAAAAAAAAATAAAAAAACTAAAAAAATGGTAAAAACTACAAAAAAACTAAAAACTAATAAAAAAACTAAAAAATCTAAAAATCTAAATAAACTAAAAAAGAAAAAAAAGAAAAAAGGAAAAAAATAAAGGAGAAAAACAAAACTAAAAAACGAATGTATATACAGACCGGGACACCGGGATACAAATGACGACCGGGACACAGGGAATATAAATGACGACCGGGACACAGGGACACAACTACAATGGGGACGCCGGGGGGCACAGGGGGATATAAATGACGACCGAGACACCGGGACACAAGGAATATAAATGACGCCCGGGACACTCAAAGAGAAATCACAGACTGGAACACCGGGAAACAAATGACGACCGGGACTATTCACAGGTGGGACATAGGGACACAACTACAATGGCGCGTAACTAATATGGCGCGTAACGACTTACGCGCGCGGGGGGGCTTGGGGGGGCGCGAAGCGCCCCCACCAACTAGGTGTTGGGGTGGCGCGAAGCGCCACCCCAACAGCTAGTATGAATATACAATATACATACGTCATATTTGCCTCGATATTGGTTGTATCATTTTCAGTGTCTATGATGCAGGCAAAGTTACACAAGAAACATATGATTGACAAGAAACATCATATGATTGACGTCATTTTTATGAATACACTAGCTGGATCCCGGCGGCTTAGCCGCCGGGCCCCAGCATGGCACGCAACAGGCTTCTATATATGGATTCTCATTGTCCCTTGTGTTCTGGGTCCCGGCAACATTATACCATCTTTGGATCGAGTTGACGACGTGAATTGGACATTCCTAATCTGATTCTTTCTCTTTGAGCCGCAAGCCTGGTTTTACGTTGCTCTGGTATTCCCTTTTTGGTGACATTGTAAGATAATTAAACACGCATTGCTTTTGTAATATAGCGAAACGTTTTCTTTTTTTACTATTTCTATTAGTCGCAAGCCTGGTTTCGCGTTGCGAACATGACGTCATTTGTAGATTTTTATCTTTTATTACAGTTTTTTCCTTTTTTATTTTATTTATTTTTTTACGTCATTTTTAGATTTTTTTTCTTTTTTAGTTTTTTCTTTTTTGTTTTCTCTTTTTTAGTTTTTTTCTTTTTTTTCTTTTTTAATTTTTTCTTTTTTAGTTTCTTTTTAATTCTTTTAAGTTGTTTATAGTTAGTTTTTTTTATATTTTGACGTTATACTTAGTAACAGACAGACAGTGTAGCAATAAAGATAGTGTAACGGACAGACGGACACTACATTTTTCTATATATAGATTTCAAGAGAATAAATTACATCATTAAAGTCCCATCCCTCAGGAGTGAAAGTACCGTTTTTATATCTGTAACGCGACGCATGCAACATTACAAAATTAAAATGGCTAAGTATAAAATACCAAGCGTAATTAGTCAATTTACAAAACGTGTTTTATGTAGTTTAAAAATGTCTAGAGGACGATTGAACAACCTAGATCATCAAACTTCACAAACCCAATTTCAGCAGCTAACATAAAGAATATTTTAAAAATGTCTAAAGTAATTATAAACGAAAATAAAGAACAAATATATATAGTCAGAATACTAAATTCAGCAAAGATAACAACGAGTCAAAAACAAAAGTGAAGAACAAAGAAGCATACTGTTCGAAGATAAGCGTCAGAAAGAATTAAAACTACTCAAGAACAAAGGTGGACAACAAAGAAATATGTGGCTAAAAGTTATGCCAAAGCAAAAACAAGGAAATAAACGTTTAAAAGAATAGTGGCAGTTATAATTAAAACGCTCGTGGGAAAGTGAGCATCAGAACGTGTCAAAAATGAAGTGAAAAACAAAGAATTGTGCTGTTTGAAGACAAAACCCTTCAGCATTATATGAGTTTCGTTATATATGTGCTGGTAGACCTCCATTTCCCGAGAAAAGAGAAGCAAACAAGGCTGACTCATTTTGAGACTACTACTTACAACGAGAATCAATATATACAAGCCTACCACATGCCAAGTTCGGGGCCCGGCTTCAAAATTGGCTACATAGTTTTTTTTAACTGAAATATTGACATTTCTGGCCACTAAAACGATCTAAATAAGGAAAAATTTGTATTTTTCCCATGGTGGTTGTATCCAATCAATGGTGACGCCATGACATCAAGAAGTGACTCACGTTTTCTGGGGTTACAAGATAAGTCACAATAGGGATCATTATATACAAGCCTGTTGCGTAGTCAAGCCGGGGCCCGACCTCAAGATCGACAACATAGTTTTGTTTTATTCTTCCTAAAACTGGCAAATTGACATTTATGGCCGTAAGAACGATCTAAATAGGTCACAACTTTATGTAGGAATTCGTTTTTTTCCCAGGGTGGCTCTATCGAATTTGTGGTGACGAAATTACATCAAATGAAGTTCTAATTGTCTGCGGTCAGAGGACAGGCGACGATAAGAATGCATATAAAGAAGCCTGATATTTCAGAGTACCGGGGCCCGGCGGTGAAACCACCAACCTTCATGTTTATATATACATATATATATATATATATATATATATATATATATATATATATATATATATATATATATATATATATATATATATATATATATATATATATCTATATATATAAAAATAAGTTGTCTGTCTGTCTGTGGATCAGATGACGTCATGTTCTGTGTTGACTGACGTCATGAAATTAGTTGTCGTCATTTTTGCTTTGAAGGTGACGTCATTAACGGTATTTAAGACATTTGTTCACGGAAAAATGTTTAATTGTAAAATGACTGAAGAACCTACAATGGCAACAGCCGAGGAAGCTGCTCAAAGAGTTTATGCCAAAAAACTTGCTGCTGATAGAGAAAGTAAGAAAAGAAAGGGTTCCGAGGAATCACAAGAACAGCAAGGAAACAGGCTTGCGGCTAAAGAACGCAAAACCGCGCAGTTAGATGAAAATCCACCTGGACAGCGAGAGTCAAAACATATCAAAACTGAAAATGATAGCGATGATGATTGGGTTTGGGATTTTGACTTGGATAAGGTCATCAATGCCTACCAGATTTAAGTTAAAAAAACAAAGGTTCGTCGATATGTACTTCATAGTGACGCTGAAAAATAAAGAAGAAAAAGAAAACTGAAAAAAGAAAAAAGGTAAAGAACTAAAAAGAAAAAAACACTCAAAGAGAAATTACAGACCGGGACACAAATGACGACCGAGACAGAGGGAATATAAGTGACGACGGGGAACCTCAAAGAGAAATTACAGACTGGGACACCCGGACAAAAATCACGACCGGGACACAGGGAATATAAATGACGACCGGGACACAGGGACACAGCTATAATGGGGGCGCCGGGGGCACAGGCGGGATATATAAATGACGACCAGGACACAGGGATTGTTCGAATAGAAATTACAGACCGGGACACCGGGACACAAATGACGACCGGGACACCGGGACACAGGGAATATAAATGACGACCGGGACACTCAAAGAGAAATTACAAACTGGGACACCGGGACACAAATGACGACCGGGACACAGGGAATATAAATGACAACCGGGACACAGGGACACATCATTAGAATAATGAGGTATAGATCTGAATACGGATTGTTTTTCCCATGGACAATTATATGTTGCATGTTCAAGACTCAGTAAACCTGACAATCTATTTATATGCACAGACAATGGGACAGCGAAGAATGTTGTATATTCGCATGTTTTACGTAGTTAAAAACATATATTTATATCTATCTCTATTCACAGGCGGGACACAGGGACACAACTACAATGGCGCGTAACTAATATGGCGCGTAACAACTTACGCGCGCGGGGGGGCTTGGGGGGGCGCGAAGCACCCCCCCAATATATATATATATATATATATATATATATACATATATATATATATATATATATATATATATATATATATATATATATATATATATATATATATATATATATATATATATATATGTATATATATATATATATATATATATATATATATATATATATATATATATATATATATATATATATATATATATATATATATATATATATATATATATATATATATATATATATATATATATATATAATATATATGTATATGTATATATATATATATATATATATATATATATATATATATATATATATATATTATATATATATATATATATATATATATATATATATATATATATATATATAATATATAATATATATAATATATAATAATATAATATATATATATATATATATATAATATATACAGTTGTCTGTCTGTGTGTCTGTCTGTCAGGAAGCTGCTCAAAGAGTCTATGCCAAAAAACTTGCTGCTGATAGAGAAAGTAAGAAAAGAAAGCGAACCTACAATGACAACAGCCGAGGAAGCTGCTCAAAGAGTCTATGCCAAAAAACTTGCTGCTGATAGAGAAAGTAAGAAAAGAAAGCGTGCCGAGGAATCACAAGAACAGCAAGAAAACAGGCTTGCAGCTGATAGAGAAAGTAAGAAAAGAAAGCGTGCCGAGGAATCACAAGAACAGCAAGAAAATAGGCTTGCGGCTAAAGAACGCAAAAACGCGCAGTTAGATGAAAATCCACCTGGAAAGTGAGAGTCAAAACATATCAAAACTGAAAATGATAGCGATGATGATTGGGTTTGGGATTTTGACTTGGATAAGGTCATCAATGCCTACCAGATTTAAGTTAAAAAACAAAGGTTCGGCCATATGTACTTCATAGTGACGCTGAAAAATAAAGAAGAAAAAAAAACTGAAAAAGTGTAAAAAACTAAACAAAAATAAAAAGAAAAACACTAAAAGATAAATTACAGACCGGGACACAAATGACGACCGACACAGAGGGAATATAAATGACGACCGGGAACCTCAAAGAAAAATTACAGACTGCGACACCCGGACACAAATCACGACCGGGAATATAAATGACGACCGGGACACAGGGACACAACTACAACGGGGACGCCGGGGGCACAGGCGGGATATATAAATGACGACCGGGACACAGGGATTGTTCGAATAGAAATTACAGACCGGGACACAAATGACGACCGGGACACTGGGACACAGGGAATATAAATGACGACCGGGACAATCAAAGAGAAATTACAAACTGGAACACCAGGACACAAATGACGACCGGGAAACAGGGAATATAAATGCTATTTATATGCACAGACAATGGGACAGCGAAGAATGTTGTATATTCGCATGTTTTGCGTAGTTAAAAATATATATTTATATCTATCTCTATTCACAGGACAGCCAAGAATGTTGTATATTCGCAAGTTTTACGTAGTTAAAAATATATATATATATATATATATATATATATATATATATATATATATATATATATATATATATATATATATATATATATATATATATATATATATATATATATATATATATATATATATATATATATATATATATATATATGTATATATATATGTATATATATATATATATATATATATATATATATATATATATATATATATATATATATATATACATATACCTATATATATATGTATATATATATATTATATATATAAAAATAAGTTGTCTATGTGTGGATCTGTGGATGGATCAGGTGACGTCATGTTTCGGCTGACGTCATGAAATTAGTTGCCATCATGTTTGCTTTGAAGGTGACGTCATTCAAGTTATATATGACATATGTTCGCCGTCATGTTTCGGCTGACGTCATGAAATTAGTTGCCATCATTTTTGCTTTGAAGGCGTGACGTCATTCAAGTTATATAAGACGTATGTTCGCGTAGAATTCTATTAATGCTTAAGTTTATAATGACTGATGAAGATGCTCAAAGAGTCTATGCCAAAAAACTTGCTGCTGATAGAGAAAGTCAGAAAAGAAAGCGTGCCGAGGAACTACCAGAGCAACGCGAAAGCAGACTTGCTGCTAAAAGAGAAAGTGAAAAAAGAAGGCGTGCCGAGGAACGTCTAGAGCAACGCAGAAGCAGACTTGCTGCTAAAAGAGAAAGTGAAAAAAGAAGGCGTGCCGAGGAATCAAAAGACCAGCAGGGAAGCAGGCTTGAGGCTGATAGAGAAAGAAAGAACAGAAAGCATGCCGAGGAACTACCAGAGCAACGCAGAAGCAGACTTGCTGCTAAAAGAGAAAGTGAAAAAAGAAGGCGTGCCGAGGAACTACTAGAGCAACGCAGAAGCAGACTTGCTGCTAAAAGAGAAAGTGAAAAAAGAAGGCGTGCCGAGGAATCAAAAGACCAGCAGGGAAACAGGCTTGCTGCTGATAGAGAAAGTAAGAAAAGAAAGCGTGCCGAGGAATCAGAGCAATCTGAAAGTTATCGCCTGGCATTCAGGTACAACCCAGTCGATGATTATAGCTTGAGTAGATGTGTTCAAATCGGGACAATGTCTAAAATTTGTCCCTATTGCAAGGCCTTGAAATTCAATGGTGAAACAATGGGAATGTGTTGCGCCTCAGGAAAAGTTAAACTTCCTCTATTGGCTGCACCACCAGAGCCATTGAAGACTTTCCTTACTGGAACTACGTCAGAATCTAAGCGTTTTTTGTCAAAACTCAGACAATACAACTCATGTTTCCAAATGACGTCGTTTGGAGCCCAAATCGAAAATCCAGATCAATTTATGTCTACTTTCAAAGTAAAAGGGCAAATTTATCATAAAGCAGGGTCCCTTCTACCATTCTCAGGCGAGAATCATAAATTTTTACAATTGTACTTCATCAGTGATAGAAATTCTGAATTGAATGCACGTTGCGAAATTTCTCCCAACGTTGAAAGGACAATCGTTTCCCAATTGCAACATCTTTTCCACGAAAATAATAAGTTAGTGCGTCTGTTCAAAACAGCCATCGATTTGATGCCTACTGATACTCATAAAATTGTTATTTCCGCTGACAAAACGCCTCCTGGCCAACATGTGCGTAGATACAATGCTCCGACTATCGACGAAGTGGCAATCGTTATGGTCGGTGATCAGTTTTTACCTCGAGATATTATTCTACATAAGCGAAACGCTCAGTTGTTAAGAATTGCTGAAACTCATCGATGCTACGATGCCCTACAATATCCTATCATTTTTTGGGATGGAGCCGACGGCTATCACTTTAATATTAAATTGATGAATCCAGCCACTAACAAAGAAATGAATAAGAAATGCAGTGCAATGCATTATTATTCCTATAGACTAATGATTCGGCAGGATGAAGAAAATTATATTTTAAAATGCCGTGAATTGTTTCACCAATTTATGGTTGATATGTATGCTAAAATTGAATCAGAACGTTTGCTATATATCCGCCTGAATCAGACCAAGCTCCGCTCTGAACAATACATTCATTTGCGAGATGCAGTTATAAATGACGGTAATACCACAAACGTTGGAAGATTAACAATTTTACCTTCGTCATATGTTGGCAGTCCCCGTCATATGCATGAATATGCTCAAGATGCTATTGCGTATGTTCGTCTCTATGGTCGTCCAGATTTATTTATTACATTTACATGTAATCAATCTTGGGACGAGATACTGCAGCTTTTACTTCAAGGACAATCGGCGGTTCATAGGCATGACATTACGGCACGTGTCTTCCGGCAAAAGTTGAAATCACTGATAAACTACCTTGTAAAACATGAAGTGTTTGGGTCAGTGCGATGCTGGATGTACTCAGTGGAATGGCCAAAATGAGGTTTGCCACACGCACATATACTAATCTGGCTACATAAAAAAATTACTTCAAACGAAATTGATGATGTGATTTCCGCTGAAATACCTGATAAAAATGTCGATAAGGGGTTACATGATATTATTGTAAAAAATATGATACATGGACCTTGCGGTGCACTGAACGAAAATTCACCATGCATGGCCAAAGGAAGGTGCACAAAGCAATATCCTCGACTTTTAGTACCCAAAACAATTACTGGCAATGATGGTTACCCACAATATAGAAGAAGATCTACTGAAGATGGCGGTAAAACAGCAATAATAAAGAAGCGTAACGGTACCACCATCGAAGTAGATAACCAGTGGGTTGTTCCATATTCCCCTTTATTATCAAAAACATTTAATGCACACATAAACGTTGAATACTGTAACTCCGTAAAGGCAATCAAATACATATGTAAATACGTCAACAAAGGCAGTGACATGGCAGTTTTTGGCTTGCAGTCCGAAATCAAAGATTTCGATGAAATCGTAGAATATCAGGCTGGAAGATACATAAGCAGTAATGAAGCTGTTTGGCGAATTCTTTCATTTCCGATACATGAACGTAGTCCAGCTGTTGTTCACTTAGCGGTACATTTCCAGAATGGTCAACGTGTTTATTTCACGGAAACCAACATGCAACAAAGAGTCCTGAATCCACCGGATACAACATTAACAGCTTTTTTTTCGCTTTGCAAAAATGATTCTTTTGCGAAAAAACTGCTGTATACTGAAGTGCCTTCGTATTACACGTGGAATACTAAAAATAAAGTATTTGAACGTCGAAAACAGGGTAAGTCAGTCGACGGCCAACCTACCATCTTCAAAGATACCACGATAGGAAGACTCTACACCGTTCACCCCAATCAACATGAATGCTTCTTTCTACGCCTGCTTTTGGTGAATGTACCCGGTCCGACATCCTTTGAGTATTTGAGGACTGTAAATGGTACTATACATGACACTTACCGTAGTGCATGCCAAGCTCTGAATTTATTGGAGAATGACCAACACTTGGATAACTGCATCAATGACGCGTGCGAAACGTCAACCCCAAGTCAAATTCGTGCATTGTTTGGCATCATTTTAACAACTTGCTCTCCATCAGCTCCTACAGATTTATGGGAAAAATATAAGTCAAAAATGTCCGAAGATATACTTCATCGAAAACAGTTAGAGACGTCAGACATGACTTTTGATTTTACACCAGAAATTTATAACTACACTTTAGTTGTTATAGAAGATTTTTGCATAAGTATGGCAAACAAACCTCTTCAGGGTTTGGGAATGCCTTCACCTAACCGTATCGCTGCTGTTTCGACATGTGTAGAATTGGATCGTGAACAAAGTTACAGTACGAGTGATCTATTGTCGTATGTACAAAATAACATTTCCAAGTTAACGTCGGAACAAAAAGACATTTATGATACGATAATGCATTGTGTCGATAACAACGTTGGAGAAATTTTCTTTTTGGATGCGCCAGGAGGTACTGGTAAAACGTTTGTGATAAAACTGATTCTGGCATCAATTCGATCTAAAAATGATATAGCGTTGGCAATTGCGTCGTCCGGAATAGCCGCAACATTGCTGCCTGGTGGAAGAACTGCTCATTCCGCTTTGAAATTGCCTCTGAACTTGCATTCTACAGAAACTCCCACGTGCAATATTTCCAAATCATCTGGGATGGGTAAAGTATTGCAGCAATGCAAACTTATTATTTGGGATGAGTGCACAATGGCACACAAAAAATCGCTCGAGGCTCTGGATCAAAGCTTGAAAGATTTGCGAGGGAAGTCGAAACCCTTTGGCAGCACCTTAATATTGCTTGCGGGAGATTTCAGGCAAACATTACCTATAATACCTAGATCAACTCCTGCAGACGAAATGAATGCTTGCCTGAAAAATTCTAATTTATGGGCACACGTAAAAACATTAAATTAACTACAAATATGCGTGTCCGATTGCAAAACGATGACTCTGGTCAAACATTTTCAGATCAATTGCTGGCAATGGGAAACGGAAAGCTCATATGCAGCGAGAATTGGACAGCGAAGCATGTTGTATATTCGCAAGTTTTACGCAGTTAATTTGTATTTCGGAACCAAATGAAGCGGTTAATTATCCATCTGAATTTTTAAATTCCATAGATCCTTCAGGGTGTCCACCACACCTGCTACAACTAAAAATAGGCGTACCAATAATACTTTTAAGAAATATCAACCCACCAAAGCTTTGCAATGGCACGCGACTTGCCGTAAAAAAAAAACAATGGAAAACCTAATAGATGCCACAATCTTGACAGGGCCTTATGAGGGTGAGGCTGTTCTTATTCCTCGCATTCCCATGATTCCAACGGATCTGCTTTTTCAATTTAAAAGATTGCAATTCCCAATTCGATTAGCATTTGCAACCACCATCAACAAAGCTCAAGGGCAATCAATAGAAAAATGCGGTATAGATCTTAATACAGATTACTTTACCAATGTACAATTGTATGTTGCATCTTTG
Source organism: Artemia franciscana (assembly GCF_032884065.1). NCBI lineage: Eukaryota > Metazoa > Arthropoda > Branchiopoda > Anostraca > Artemiidae > Artemia > Artemia franciscana. The sequence goes on along the minus strand of NC_088869.1, from coordinate 55,277,904 downwards.
AGGGTCGGTAAACCTGACAATCTATTTATACGCACAGACAATGGGACAGCGAAGACTGTTGTATATTCACAAGTTTTACGTAGTTAATTTGTATTGTATCTATCTATCTATCTATCTATATAAAAACGAGCTTTGTGTATGCATGTTTGTTTGTTTGTAAAAAGAGCGTTTGCATATGACGTCATTATTAGTACATACGGCTTTGTATATGGACAGACAATGGGAAAGCCAAGAATGTTGTATATTCGCAATTTTTACGTAGTTTGAAACACATATATTTATATGACGTCATTACAAGTTGACGACATTATAAGTATATAAGGCTTTGTATATGACGTCATTATAAGTATATAAGGCTTGCGATTAAAAGAAAATATTTAGTATAAATCCTACAATGGCAGAAGAAACAGCCGATGAATCAATTCGTGCGAGAAATTTTATATAAATCCTACAGTGGCAGAAGAAACAGCCGAGGAAGCTGCTCAAAGAGTTAAAAAAGGCTTGCGGCTAAACGAGAAGATAAGAAAGGAAAGCGTGCCGAGGAATCGCAAGAACAACGTGAAAAGAGGCTTGCATCTCAAAGAGAAATTACCAAAAAAAAATTGTGCCGAGGAATCACAAGAACAACGTGAAAACAGGCTTTCGGCTCAAAGAGATAATGCCAAAAGAAATAATGCCGAGGAATCACAAGAAAAACGTGAAAACAGGCTTGAGGCTCAAAGAGATAATGCCAAAAGGAAGCGTGGTAAGGAATCACAAGAGCAACGTGAAAATTATCGCCTGGCATTCAGGTATAGCCCAGTCGTTGATTATAGCTTGAGTAGATGTATTCAAATTGGGACTATGTCTAAAATTTATCCCTATTGCAAGGCCTTGAAATTTAATGGTGAAGCAATGGAATTGTGTTAAACTTCCTCAACTGGCTGCACCACCAGAGCCATTGAAGACTTTGCTTACTGGAACTACGTCAGAATCTAAGCGTTTTTATTAAACATTAGAAAATATAACTCACTAGCTGTTGGGATGGCACTTCGCACCACCACAACACCTAGTTGGTGGGGGCTAATTGGTATATTGATTGGTATATTGGTAGAATTGGTATATGATGACTAACTTCATGACGACATACAGCTCAATCCTTATAATGACGTCAGTCAACGAAAAGACGAACAACTTATTTTTATATATATACTAGCTGTTGGGGTGGCTCTTTGCGCCACCCTAGTTGGTGGGGGCACTTCGCTCCCCCTCTCCCAAATACCCCCGCGCGCGTAAGTCGTTACGCACCATATTAGTTACGCGCCATTGTAGTTGTGTCCCTGTGTCAAACCTGTGAATATAGATAGATATATATATATACATCTATATATATAAAAATAAGTTGGCTGTGTGTGTGTGTGTGTCTGTCGAGTGACGTTAAGTTTTTGTGTCGACTGACGTCATGTTTTCGACTGACGAAATTACAGACCGGGACATCGGGACACAAATGACGACCGGGACACCGGCACATCTATATATATAAAAATAAGTTGTCTGTGGATGTGTCTGTCAGGTGACGTCATGTTTGTGTGTTGACTGACGTCATGAAGTTAGTTGTCGTCATTTTTTTTATGACGGTGACGTCATTAAAGATATTTAAGACATGCGTTCACGTAGAAATCTATTAATGTTTAACTTTAAAATGACTGATGAACTTACAATGGCAACAGCCGAGGAAGATACTCAAAGAGTCTATGCCAAAAAACTTGCTGCTGATAGAGAAAGTCAGAAAAGAAAGCGTGCCGAGGAATCAAAAGAACAGCAAGGAAACAGGCTTGAGGCTGACAGAGAAAGAAAGAACAGAAAGCGTGCCGAGGAACTACCAGAGCAACGGGAAAGCAGACTTGCTGCTAAAAGAGAAAGTGAAAAAAGAAGGCGTGCCGTGGAACTACCAGAGCACCATGAAACCAGACTTGTTGCTAAAAGAAAAAGTGGAAAAAGAAGGCGTGCCGAGGAATCACAAGAACAGCAAGAAATCAGGCTTGCTGCTGATAGAGAAAGTAAGAAAAGAAAGCGTGCCGAGGAATCAGAGTAACATGAAAGTTATCGCCTGGCATTCAGGTACAGCCCAGTCGATAATCATAGCTTGAGTAGATGTGTTCAAATCGGGACTATGTCTAAAATTTGTCCCTATTGCAAGGCCTTGAAATTCAATGGTGAAACAATGGGAATGTGTTGCACCTCAGGAAAAGTTAAACTCCCTCTATTGGCTGCACCGCCAGAGCCATTGACTTCCTTACTGGAACTACGTCAGAATCTAAGCGTTTTTTGTCACAAATCAGAAAACATAACTCATGTTTCCAAATGACGTCGTTTGGAGCCCAAATCGAAGTTCCAGATCAATATATGTCTACTTTCAAAGTAAAAGGGCAAATTTATCATAGAGCAGGGTCCCTTTTACCATTCTCAGGCGAGAATCATAAATTTTTACAATTTGACTTCATCAGTGATAGAAATTCTGAATTGAATGCACGTTGCGAAGTTTCTCCAGACGTTGAAAGGACAATCGTTTCCCAATTGCAACATCTTTTCCACGAAATTAATAATTTAGTGCGTCTGTTCAAAACAGCCATCGATTTGATGCCTACTGATACGCATAAAATTGTTATTTCCGCTGACAAAACGGCTTCTGGCCAACATGTGCGTAGATACAATGCTCCAACTATCGAGGAAGTGGCAATCGTTATGGTCGGTGATCAGTTTTTACCTCGAGATATTATCCTTCATAAGCGAAACGCTCAGTTGTTAAGAATTGCTAAACTCATCGATGCTACGATGCCCTACAATATCCTATCATTTTTTGGGATGGAGCCGACGGCTATCACTTTAATATTAAATTGATGAATCCAGCCACTAACAAAGAAATGAATAAGAAATGCAGTGCAATGCATTATTATTCCTATAGACTAATGATTCGGCAGGATGAAGAAAATTATATTTCAAAATGCCGTGAATTGTTTCACCAATTCGTCGTTGATATGTATGCTAAAATTGAATCAGAACTTTTGCTATATATCCACCTGAATCAGACCAGGCTCCGCTCTGAACAATACATTCATTTGCGACATGCAGTTATTAATGACAGTAATACCACAAACGTTGGAAGATTAACAATTTTACCTTCGTCATATACTGGCAGTCCCCGTCATATGCATGAATATGCTCAAGATGCTATTGCGTATGTTCGTCTCTATGGTCGTCCAGATTTATTTATTACATTTACATGTAATCAATCTTGGGACGAGATACTGCAGCTTTTACTTCAAGGACAATCGGCGGTTCATAGACATGACATTACGGCCCGTGTCTTCCGGCAAAAGTTGAAATCACTGATAAACTACTTAGTAAAACTTGAAGTTTTTGGGTCAGTGCGATGCTGGATGTGCTCAGTGGAATGGCAAAAACGAGGTTTGCCACGCGCACATATTCTAATCTGGCTACATAAAAAAATTACTTCGAACGAAATTGATGATGTGATTTCCGCTGAAATACCTGATGAAAATGTCGATAAGGGGTTACATGATATTATTGTAAAAAATATGATACATGGACCTTGCGGTGCACTGAACGAAAATTCACCGTGCATGGCCAAAGGAAGGTGCACAAAGCAATATCCTCGACTTTAGTATCGAACACAATTACTGGCAATGATGGTTACCCACAATATAGAAGAAGATATACTGAAGATAGTGGTAAAACAGCAATAATAAAGAAGCGTAACGGTACCACCATCGAAGTAGATAACCAGTGGGTTGTTCCATATTCCCCATTATTATCAAAAACATTTAATGCACACATAAACGTTGAATACTGTAACTCCGTAAAGGCAATCAAATACATATGTAAATACGTCAACAAAGGCAGTGACATGGCAGTTTTTGGCTTGTAGCCCGAAATCAAAGATATCAACGAAATCGTACAATATCAGGCTGGAAGATACATAAGCAGTAATGAAGCTTTTTGGTGAATTCTTTCATTTCCGATACATGAACGTAGTCCAGCTGTTGTTCACTTAGCGGTACATTTACAGAATGGTCAACCTGTTTATTTCTCGGAAGCCAACGTGCAACAAAGAGCCCTGAATCCACCGGATACAAAGTTAACCGCTTTCTTTTCGCTTTGCAAAAATGATTCTTTTACAAAAAAACTGCTGTATACTGAAGTGCCTTCGTATTACACGTGGAATACTAAAAATAATAAAGACAAATAATTCAGAGGCAACAACCCAACACAAAGGCTCATCAGGAGAATACACTGGCCTATATAGGGTTTCGCCACTTTAAATTCTCTACCCAGAACAGTGTTGTGGCTACCACAGAATATCCATGGCATCCCCGTGTCAGGTATCACCCCCAAAATACATGCCTATGAAAGAAAAAAAATACAGGAAATGTAAAACAACCAAGTAACACCAAAACTAGCTTATCCTGTTTATATATCCCTCTTTTTAGCAACAATAGGTAAACTAGATATAATAAATTTTACCAAATCACAAATATTAACACATTGCAAAAAATGTGTGCACCTGAATGAACTAAACAATTATAGAATTCATCTTTACCATGTGGCTAAATTTAAAAAAAAATCTGCTCAATTAGAAACTCAATTCAAAATAAATGGCGCTGCAACAACAATTCTCGAACCTCCGAAATTAGTTGAAAATTTCTTTAAGTATTTCTAGATAATTCTTTTGATATTTATTTAAAAGTTCGTTATAATGAAAACTATCATTATAACTATATATCTATATATATATATATATATATATATATATATATATATATATATATATATATATATATATATATATATATATATATATATATATATATATATATATATATATATATATATATATATATATATATATATATATATATATATATATATATATATATATCACAGGTGGGACATAGGGACACAACTACAATGGCGCGTAACTAATATGGCGCGTAACGACTTACAATATGTGGGGGAAACAACTAATAATATATATAAAAGATTTTCTGGACACAAGACAACAGTTAATAATGAAAAAACTAATAACTATCTAGTTCAACATTGTAGTAATGGTAAATGTTCCATATCAGATATAACTGTCACAATTTTAGAAAATTTAGAATTAGAAAATTTAAATAAAGAAGAGAAGAATAAACAGGAGGATTTCTGGATCCATACTCTTGGTACAGCTTATCCTTTTGGGCTAAATGATCGTGTGGCAAAATATGGTGACATGTCTCATGTTGTTGTTAAATGTATTGATGGTTTTATGGACCATCCTTCTTTTACTTGTCCTACTAAACGTAAAAAACGATCGAGAGGACATAGGAAAAATAATAGAAAAAATGAATTAGATGTACATATGCTTTCTATAGATCTATGCCAGCTACTTGAATCTAGGGGTATGATTTCTGTAATAAAGTGTCTAAATAATTTATCCAAGAGGAATTTAATCAAACTTTTCTGGATTGTTAAGAATAATACAGCTCTTGATTATAATTTTAAAGTAATATGTGATACAATTTGCATTCTAACTAAAACGAAATTTATTTCAAAAAAGAAAAAGTTCGATAAGATTAGTAATAAGGATAACAGATTATATTTACCTATTAATTTTACTTGTAAGCAGATTGAAGATATTAATTTACCAGAAATTTTAAATCAGCGGCATGTGAAACAGGCCCTTCCTAGTAATTTAAATTATAATGATAGTCCAGTTTTAACTTATAAATTTTCAAAAACTATTGGGCAAATTATTTTTAATTATAATTTAATACTAAAAAAACTAGATAGCGATATAAATTGGAAACCGGTTTGTAATTGTAAGCAACTTGGCCCATTTGTAAATCCTACTTACAAACATGTTATAACAGGGGACTTGTCAATAATAAAGCAAGATGATCTTCAAATTATAATGAATAAAGGGGCTAATTTCCGTCTTTCTCATCATCTGAAACCATCGAGTGTTCTTGATGGCTTGGAAGATGATTTTGATTTATTTATTGATAAGTGGTGTAAGAAAGAGAATAAAAATAAAGAGAGTTTTCAAAGTTGGAAGAATTTAATTATTAGTAGAGTAAGAAATAAAATATATTCTAACTTAAAAAATAGTAACACTAAATCATTATTTTATAATGCGAAGATTAAACAAGCAATTGCTAATCTAAAGAATGAATTTGTAATTGTGCCAGTGGATAAAGCTAATAATAATTTTGCCATAATTTGTCAGAAGCTGTATTGTGATATCTTAAAAAGGGAGTTATGCACAACTAATGTTTATGAAAAGGTAAATATAGAGGATGAGAATTTAATTGAAAAGACTGAAGAAATACTTTTTAAAAATTTTAATATTAAAATAAATGACAATGATAAAAAGTTCCCTTTCCTATATTGGACTGTTAAATTTCATAAGAATCCCCCTAAACCACGGTTTATTGCTGGAGCAGCTAAATGTCCAACCCGCATTGCTGCTACTGACCTCTCTTTAATTTTAAAGGAAATTGTAAATAAACTTAAAACCTATTGTTCTGGTATTAAAAAATTTTCGAATTTTAATCCATATTGGAGTGTTAATAATTCACTGCAGGTGATAGATTCTTTAACAATGGTTTCAGCTAAAAGAATTGAGTCTTTCGATTTTGCGACAATGTATACTAATTTATCACTTAATTTAGTGTTTGATAATTTAAAAACTGTTATAAAGAAATCTTTCCTCTTATCTAGTAAAAGGTTCTTAAAAATAGACAGTTATAATAAAAAAGCCATATGGACAAACTGCTTTAATACTACAGTTAACTTGAGATGTTACAGCTTGGATATGATTTTTGAGTTATTGGAATTTGTTTTATACAATACTTATATAAGATTTGGGGGTGATTTGTACAAGCAAATTATGGGAATTCCCATGGGGGGGAATGCCAGCCCATTTATAGCTGACTTGTTTTTAAGTCAACTAGAATATAAATATATGATGGATAAGAATAATCCAATTGATTTAAAACATGCTTTGTCAAATAATAAAAGATATTTAGATGATATTTTGGTCTTAAATTGTAAGGATTTCATTGATATTTCTAAAAATATATATCCATCAGAGCTTATTCTTGAGCCTAGTCATGGCGCTGGTCATGAAGATCATTTCTTAGATTTAAATATTAATATTTGTGATAATAATAAATTAAGTTTTAAAATGTATAATAAAACGGATGATTTTGATTTTGAAGTGATTAGTTTCCCATTCCCTGAAAGTAATATACACTCAAATATCACATATTCAGCGTTTTTCTCACAGTTACTTCGTTATGCAAGGATTTGTAGTAATTATATTGATTTTAAAAATAGATGTAAAATCTTAAGCCAAAAATTGATATCAAGAGGTTTTTCTGCAAATAAATTAACTTGGCAATTTAAAAAATTTAGTTTTCATTATAACGAACTTTTAAATAAATATCAAAAGAATTATCTAGAAATACTTAAAGAAATTTTTAACTAATTTCGGAGGTTCGAGAAATGTTGTCACAGCGCCATTTATTTTGAATTGTGTTTCTAATTGAGCGGATTCTTTTAAAAAATTAGCCACATGGCAAAGATGAATTCTATAATTGTTTAGTTCATTCAGGTTTTTTGCAATGTGTTAATATTTGTGATTTGGTAAAATTTATAATATTTAGTTTACCTATTGTTGCTAAAGGGAGGGATATATTAACAAGATAAGCTTGTTTTGGTTTTACTTGGTTGTTTTACATTTGCTGGTTGTTTTTTTTTTTCATAGGCATGTATTTTGGGGGTGATACCTGACGCGGGGATGCCATGGATATTCTGTGGTAGCCACAACACTGTGCTGGGTAGAGAATTTAGAGTGGCGAAACCCTATATAGGCCAGTGTATTCTCCTGATGAGCCCTTATGTTGGGTGTTGCCTCTGAATTATTTGTCTATATTATTATTTTTTCTATTCTTCGGTAAATGACGACTTATACTTACTTATTGACGACATGACTGCCTGTCCATGGATTATTCTTTATGGTTGATTGTGTGTGGCTATACTGTTTGACCTATGTGATTGTATGGATGAGTAGGGTTAAGGCCTCATTCAAGTGCTGGTCTATATTAGTCACTAATTTAGGAAAACAGTCTTCCTTTTCTCCTTCTGTCTTTTTTTTTTTTTTTTTTTTTTTTTTTTTTTTTTTTTTTTTTTTTTTTTTTTTTTTTTTTTGTGTGTGTGTGTTGTGCTGTAGCATTGGTGATTTCTATATTTATATATGTTTTTAACTGCGTAAAACTTGCGAATATACAACATTCTTTGCTGTCCCATTGTCTGTGCATATAAATAGGTTGTCAGGTTTACCGACTCTTGAACATGCAACATATAATGGTCCATGGGAAAACAATCCGTATTCAGATCTATACCTCATGATTCTAATGATTGCCCTTGAGCTTTGTTGATGGTGATTGCTAATCGACCATTCCCTGTGTCTCCGTCGTCATTTATATATCCCCCTGTGCCCCCGGCTTCCCCGTTGTAGTTGTGTCCCTGTGTCCCGGTCGTCATTTATATTCCCTGTGTCCCGGTCGTCATTTGTGTCCCGGTGTGCCAGTCTTTGATTTCTCTTTGAGTGTCCCGGGCTTCATTTATATTCCTTGTGTCCCGGTGTCCCGGTCGTCATTTGTGTCCCGGTGTCCCGGTCTGTATATACATTCGTTTTTGACCTCATGATTCTAATGATTGCCCTTGAGCTTCCTTGATGGTGATTGCTAATCGAACATTCCCTGTGTCCCCGTCGTCATTTATATATCCCCCTGTGTCCCCCGGCGTCTCCGTTGTAGTTGTGTCCCTGTGTCCCGGTCGTCATTTATATTTTCCTCTTTTTTCTTTTTAGTTTTTTTTGGTTTTTACTTTTTTTAGTTTTTTTAGTTTTGTTTCTTTTTAGTTTTTTTTTTAGTTTTATTTTTTTAGTTTTGTTTTTCTCCTTTATTTTACATTTTTTCCCTTTTTTATTTTTTTTCTTTTTTTCTTTTTTTCTTTTTTCTTTTTTTTTTATTAGTTTTTAGTTTTTTCTTTTTAGTTTTTTTGTAGTTTTTACCTTTTTTTTAATTTTTTAGTTTTTTTTAATTATGTCCTGGTTGTCATTTATACTCCCTGTGTCCCGGTCGTCATTTGTGTCCCGGTGCTTTGTTGATGGTGATTGCTAATCGAACATTCCTTGTGTCCCGGTCGCCTTCTCTTTGAGTGTCCCGGTCGTCATTATATTCCCTATGTGCCGGTGTCCCGGTCGTCATTTGTGTCCCGATGTCCCGGTCTGTAATTTCGTCAGTCGAAAACATGACGTCAGTCGACACACAAACATGACGTCACTCGACATACACACACACACACACACACAGACGACTTATTTTTATATATATAGATTTCCCCGTGTCCCGGTCGTCATTTGTGTCCCGATGTCCCGGTGTGTAATTTCGTTAATCAACAAACATGACGTCAGTCAACACACAAACATGACGTCACCCGACAGACCCACACACACACAGACAACTTATTTATATATATATATATATATATATATATATATATATATATATATATATATATATATATATATATATATATATATATATATATATATCTATATATATAAAAATAAGTTGTCTGTCTGTCTGTGGATCTGTGGATCAGGTGACGTCATAATTCGGCTGACGTCATGAAATTAGTTGCCGTCATTTTTATTATGACGATGCTTAGTATATTGTAAAACACATTAATTTGGTTAATAATATACCATTTAAAACACCAAAATGAACATGTTGGAGTAGTCACTCGGTGAGAGAGGGTGTCAGAACGGAGAATGAAGGTCCCAGGTTCAAATCCTGGTTAGGCTAAAAAAGGTAAAAAACTAAAAACTAAAAAAAAACTGAAAAAACTAAAAAAAGGCAAAAACTACAAAACAAACTAAAAACTAATAAAAAAATAAAAAAGCCGAAAAACTAAAAAAACTAAAGAAACTAAAAAAAGAAAAAACTTAAAAAACTAAAAACTAAAAAAAACTAAAAAAAAGGAAAAATGAAAAATAGAAGAGAAAAAGAATACTAATAAAATTAAAAAAAAAAAAAAAAAAAAAAAAAGATAAAAAGCTAAAAAAAGGTAAAAACCAATAAAAACTAAAAAGAAAAAAAGGTAAAAAACTAAAAAAAAAAATTCATCTAAAAAACTAAAAAAAACTAAAAAACGTAAAAACTAAAAGAACTAAAAAAGTAAAAAAAAACTAAAAAAAGGAAAAAACTGAAAAATAAGCGGGATATAAAACAGGGGGATATAAATGACGACCGGGACACCGGGACATAAGGAATATAAATGAATCAGAAAATACAACTCATGTTTCCAAATGACGTCGTTTGGAGCCCAAATTGAAAATCCAGATCAATTTATGTCTACTTTCAAAGTAAAAGGGCAAATTTATCATAAAGCAGGGTCTCTTCTACCATTCTCAGGCGAGAATCATAAATTTTTACAATTGTACTTCATCAGTGATAGAAATTCTGAATTGAATGCACGTTGCGAAATTTCTCCCAACATTGAAAGGACAATCGTTTCCCAATTACAACATCTTTTCCACGAAAATAATAATTTAGTGTGTCTGTTCAAAACAGCCATCGATTTGATGCCCACTTATACGCATAAAATTGTTATTTCCGCTGACAAAACGCCTCCTGGCCAACATGTGCGTAGATACAATGCTCCAACTATCGACGAAGTGGCCATCGTTATGGTCGGTGATCAGTTTTTACCTCGAGATATTATTCTCAGGGTTTCCACCACACGTGCTACAACTAAAAATAGGCCTACCAATAATACTTTTAAGAAATATAAACCCACCAAAGCTTTGCTATGGCACTCGACCTGCCGTAAAAAAAACAATGGAAAACCTAATAGAGGCCACAATCTTGACAGGGCCTTTTGAGGGTGAGGCTGTTCTTATTCCTCGCATTCCCAAGATTCCAACGGATCTGCCTTTTCAATTTAAAAGATTGCAATTCCCAATTCGATTAGCATTTGCAATCACCATTAACAAAGCTCAAGGTCAATCATTAGAAAAATGTGGTATAGATCTTAATACTGATTGTTTTTCCCATTGACAATTGTACGTTGCATGTTCGAGGGTCGGTAAACCTGACAATCTATTTATATGCAGCGACAATTGGACAGCGAAGAATGTTGTATATTCCCAAGTTTTACGCAGTTTATTTGTATTTTATCTATCTATCTATCTATCTATCTATATAAAAACGAGTTGTATGTATGCATGTTTGTTTGTTTGTAAAAAGAGCGTTTGCATATGATGTCATTATTAGTACATACGGCTTTGTATATGCAGAGACAATGGGAAAGCCAAGAATGTTGTATATTCGCAATTCGCCGTTGTCATTTATATATCCCCCTGTTCCCCCCGGCGTCCCCGTTGTAGTTGTGTCCCTGTGTCCCGGTCGTCATTTATATTCCCTGTGTCCCGGTCGTCATTTGTGTCCCGGTGTCCCAGTCTGTAATTTCTCTTTGAGTGTCCCGGTCGTCATTTATATTCCTTTTATCCCGGTGTCCCGGTCATCATTTGTGTCCCGGTGTCCCGGTCTGTGTATACATTCGTTTTTGAATTGGTCTTTTTTTAGTTTTTAGTTTTTTACCTTTTTTAGTTTTTTTAGTTATACCTCATGATTCTAATGATTGCCCTTGAGCTTTGTTGATGGTGATTGCTAATCAATTTTTTGTAGTTTTTACCTATTTTACCTGTAGTTTATGTCCTGGTCGTCATTTATACTCCCTGTGTCCCGGTCGTCATTTGTGTCCCGGTGCTTTGTTGATGATGATTGCTAATCGAACACTCCTTGTGTCCCGGTCGCTTCTCTTTGAGTGTCGTCATTTATATTCCCTATGTGCCGGTGTCCCGGTCGTCATTTGTGTCCCGATGTCCCGGTCTGTAATTTCGTCAGTCGAAAACATGACGTCAGTCGACACACAAACATGACGTCACTCGACAGACACACACACACACACAGACAACTTATTTTTATATATATAGATAGATAGATATAGATATGTATATCTATCTATCTATCTATATAAAAATAAGTTGTATGTATGCATGTTTGTTTGTTTGTAAAAAGAGGGTTTTGCATATGATGTCATTTGCACATGATGTCATTATAAGTATATAAGGCTTTTATATGCACAAACAATGGGACAGCGAAGAATGTTGTATATTCGCAATTTTTACGTAGTTAAAAACACATGTATATCTATCTATATTCACAGGTGGGTCACAGGGACACAACTACAATGGCGCGTAACTAATGTGGCGCGTAACGACTTACGAGAAACTAAAGAAAAGTTCAAGAAATCTAATTGATTGATGATTACAAAACATTAAGCAAAAACGAAAAACATCATGAAGTTTATCAGTCACAATATTTTTATTAGTAAACTCTGTTTCTTGTCCTTGAAGTAGTACACGTGGATATGAAGATTGAAAAGAGGAAGGAAATTCAAAGCCTTTGATATAAATATAAATTAGATATTGAGAGAGAGGATCAAAGCGTTTTGTCTCCTAGTAACTCGAAAATATGATTGAGCCTGTTCACTTCCCCTTACTTGACACAAGATATGTTTCATTTTTATATTTCAGTAAAGATAGTTTTCTAACGCTATCTTGTGGCCATTATCTACGTTACTATCATTTTGTATACGAATTAGAAGGAACATTATAACTTCATAGAAAGAAAAAGAATTCACGTGACAAGTAGTTGAAAATAACTTGATGAAACTATTCACGTACTTAGAGCCTAATTTCAAATGAAAAAAGAAACGGTTTTTGGTTTTAAGCATCTATGGTTCATTTAATTCACTTCACTGGCTATAAATCTACGATTGATTATAGTCACGGTCATTCTGTTGAGTTCTTAGTGTAACGTCTCGGTTAACGTATCACGTAGAGTAACCATCTCTTTATAGAAGCTATTTTGGATTGAACTTCGCTACAATGTCTGAAGTAGCCAGCAATATTGTGGATTTCGATTCATAACAAACCGGAGAGCAATGTATTCAAAACTTAATTCACATGTGATCCTTGTTTGGGGGCTAATAAATCAAAAAATTACCTTTATCATACTAAGGATATATTTTAAGAACTTCGAATAATGATTTGTATCACATATATTATCTACTACAAATTAGTTTAAACTATCATGTAGGTTCGTAATAAGTATTTTTCTTCTGGGGAGGGTAAGCGTTAATAAAAAAAACGAAAATAGACAAATTATTTAGGGAATATGAGAAAATAATCACACATATTTTTTTGAAGGGGGTGGGAGGCATTTGGTAACTGTCTCCCTCTCGCAAGAACTTTTTGATAATAAAAGGAAATCTTCTTCATTATTTTTTACTGTTATATTTACTTAGTTTTTTAGCTTGAAAAACAATTTATGCAAATTAATGCAGACTGAGTCAGTGTTGTTCACGTAATTGAACAAATTCTCTTATGAAATAGCACGGGAAAACTTAGGCAGAAAAATCTTTGGGACATTATTTTAGGGATGGAGTAAACATTTTTAAATGAAGGCACATTAGAAAAGAATAATAACGAAAAGCAGTTTAACTAATTAGGACTATAAAGTCAATTAAAAACTCATAAGGATTTTTATATTTCGGGAAACAGGCCTTTAAAATACGCTATCTTTTTATTCAGAATCAGAAGTGTGTAGGAAAAAACACACTGAAAACCAATTGTCCTGAACATACAAGGATGCCCTTGACAGTTATCTTCCTATAACTGGATGGTAAATTTCATATCTTTTGATAATAACAAAGAACTAGTTCCACAACTGTTTTCGATTTAAATTACACAAATTATTAGTCATACCAGTAAAAAGTTGATATTTTCACAATACGTCTTGTGTGGTAGGTTCTTATAACTGGAAGAGGCACAAATCATTTTGGCTATTCAAAGTAATCTCCCTTATACCATATCATCACAAATGTGGACTAGACCTACCTTGCCCGGGCAACGTGAAGCGTTGCGACAACCTTTGTCCGGCTTCGCCGACTAAAGTGTTGCGAGAGCAACACTTAGGTTTTGTTTTTTCGCTATCAGTCAGTAATAACATGACCAAAGGCTATTCCTCAGCGTTGAAAAAATAAAAACAAAATAGTATCGAAAGAAGGGACTAAATTGACTTTGCAGCCAGTTGAAAATTATTCTTTTCAATCGTGGACATCGTGACGGATGAAAACTCGGAACAATATCTTATACAATCTAGTTGTTATTATAAAGTTATCAATAATTTTTCAGGATCAAAATACAATAGATCACCTTCCATTAATTATTACGAAACTATCTCATTGTTTTACATTCTCGTTTGTGCTTGTTTCTTCACTATCGGTTAAATGATGAAGTTGTCAGCCCATCGAAGTTTTTAAAACGGTATGTTCAAACAAGAACGCAATCAGTTATCACATGGTCAAAGGCTATTACTCAGCGTTAAAAAAAAACAGCAATTACAAAATAATATCGAAAGAACGGATTAAATTGACTTTGCAGCCAGTTGCTTTTTATCCTTTTCAATCGTAGACATCATGACGGATGAAAACTTGGAACAATACCTTATATAATCTAGTTGGTATTACAAAGCTATCCGTAACTTTTCAGGATTAAAATACCATAGGTGACACTAATTATTACGAATCTACCTCACTGTTTTACGTTATCGTTTGTACCCGTTACGTAAACACTTAATTATGTCAGTTTTAAACAGGTCGAATACAATATGCACCAATTTCCACAAAATTCTTGCCGAAGTCAACAGATTCTTACTTACAAGTCCCTCTCCTGGGATAGACATCAAGTTCACCGGAAACAAATAAATGGGTACGCCAACTAGCAAAAGTTGCAAACATCTCATCGCTGAAGATGATTGTAGCCCAACAGCCGAATATTACTTACAAGTCTCCTGCATGTATTACCACTGGAAACAAATTGGTTTAACCCCCAAATACGCCGGAAACAAATAATAGGCACACCAACTAGCAAAAGTGGCCACCCCTCACTGCCGAAGATGATTATGAGCTAACAGCCGTTTTTCGCCCAAAGTGAACTGATTCTTACTTATAAGTCCCTCTTTGGTGATAGGCATCAAGTTCACCGGAAACAAATAAATGGGTACACCAGCTAGCATAGTTGCAAACCCCTCACCGCTGAAGTTGACTGTAGCCTAACAGCAGATTATTACTTACATTATTAATTACTACATTAATTTTTATTAGTTACTACATTATTAATTATTACATTATTAATTACATGTAAGTTACATTACTTACAAGTCCCCTACATGTCTTACCACTGGAACCAAGTTGGTTTTGCCATCAAAAACACTGGAAACAAATAACAGATACACAAACTAGCAAAAGTTGCTAGCCCATCATTACCGAAGGTGATTATTAACTAACAGCCGACTATTGCTTACAATTCCTCTATGTGTCTCACAATTTGTATCGGCCTAAATTTCGATTCAGTGTGTACCTTACTACTGAAATTGTCAACTCCTTGAAACTTTCTAACTGGTATACCTCATGAAGGAATTTTTGCACCAAAAAATGGATGTCATAGACCTTGATCAGCTCATCAAGAGCTATCGACTGCCGTCGAAAAAAAAATCTATCCGTCTTAGTTCAAAAGTTGATTTTTTTGCCTTAGGCCAACTTTCTAACATCACCACTTAGAAAGGAGCAAAGGATAAGCTCAAATTTCTTTAGCAATGAGAGAACTTTTAAAGTTTATTAGGCACATCTGATACCATTTCTCAACCGCAATCCCAAGTCCGAAAAACCGAATGATAAAATCAGCTGAAATCACGAACAGAAATGGGTAGAAACAATAGATGGCAGCACTTTCGGACCCGTGAGAAAATGCCACATTTTTGCTTCTGTAAATGTTTCTATTTATCACTCAATGAAGATATATTGGTTGTGGGGTCGGGTAACTGCAGCATATATTTAACACTTATAGATTTTAGTCCATCTTCAATTTGAAGGTGGTGCCTGCCTGCTTGCCTGCTAGAACGGAGCTTTCCACTCGAAAGCAGAAACTTGGTTTGATGAAACGAAAGCTTGGCTGCACAATTTCAGGTACTCCTCTCTGACATAGACTTTATAACTCCACTTCACTTCGCACACCATAGGCTCTGGGTCGTAGACAAGCAAAAACCAACCTTTTTGGCCCCAGGCAAGAGTTCTTCGGAGCTTTCCAAAATGTAACGTGATATTTATCAATTCGGCCTGAGGTCCACACTTCCCGTAAAAACCGCACAGGTTAGACCCTTACCAGTTTCCAGGAATAAGCTGAGATCGGCGGAATAGGAAAAAAAAAACGGGACAAAACCAAAGTGTTGCTCTCGCAACACAATTAAAAAACAAGATTTATGAATGGTTTCTGTTCTTTGTGGGCGGAAAGCGAAAACTTAAAGTGGAAAACAGCTTGTATAGTCAACACCTATTTATGTTCAGGTATTTTCTGCTCATTTTATGCCTGCTTATCTTTTTCGATTCAACTTTTCTATAGAAAAACTTTTATTTCAAACTTTTATTTGTTTTTGCAACTGGGAAAAAATTATATGCATGCCATAAGCCTTCACTGTGATTGGTCAATCACAAAAATTGCACTTGTAAGTTGAACTGAGCCCTGCTGTTGTTTTTTTAACCATAAATTTAACAATGATTGGGTTCGGAAATCACACTTACCTCAAATACAAGATAACCAACTTCTCTAGCGTCAAAGGCTCGGAACACCAAGTGGGCATATAGTGCTGAATCTGAAATTAAAAATAAGAATTTATGATGTGGGAAGCTTAGCAGAGATATATCATCATCTTTATTTATATTCATTTATGAAAAATGAAAAAGTAAAGGTCTTATTTAACTTGGAATCAAAAGAGATAGAAACCTATAATAACTAAAACTCAAAACGACCAGAAGCTACTATTATAGAATAAAAGAAACCCAAAAGGACCAGAAATTAAAAAACGATCATAGCAGAAAACATACAACAGTTACTAATATGAATGAACAAATAAATCTTGAAACGAGTTAAGTTTAAGTTGAATATGCATATCAAGCATAAAACGAACAAAAATATGTTGTTATTGAAGACTAAATGAAACCCAAAACGAACAAAAACTAGATCTACGTTGCGTGGGCAACGTGAGGTGCTGCGGCAACCTTTTTTCGGATTTGTCGAGTGAAGTGTTACAAGAGCAACACTTTGGTTTTGTTTCCTCGCTTCGATTAAACGCTGAAGATGTTAATCTGTAAGGATCTTAAAATAAATACTAGGTACGCCAACTCGCAAAAGTTGCAAACCCCTCACCGCTGAAGATTATTGTAGCTTAACTCCCGATTATTATTTACAAGTTTCCTACATGTCTTACCACTGGAACCAAATTGGTCTTACCATCAAATACACCGGAAACAAATAATAGGTACACTAACTAGCAAAAGTTGCTAACCCCTCATTGCCGAAGATGGTTATGAGCTAACAGCCGACTGTTGCATAAGACTCCCCTATAAGTGTAACAATTTGCATCAGGCCATTTTTGGTTTCAGTGTGTACCTTATTACTGAAGTTGTTAACCTCTTTCAACTTTCAAACTGGTATATTTCATGAAGGAATTTTTCTACCAAAAAAATTTATGACATTTACTTTGATGTCATCTTTCTGGAAATATATCTGGCTTAGTTCGAAAGTTGATTTTTTTTTTCCGTAGACTAAGTATCTAACGTCATCATTTAGAAAATAGCTAAGAATAAACTCTAATTTCCTTAACAATGAAAGAACTTCTGAAGTTTAAGTGGCACATCTGATACCATTTCTGTATCGGCCTATTTTTGGTCTCAGTGTGTACCTTACTACTGAAGTTGTCAACCCCTTTAAACTTTCAAACCGCTATATCTCATGAAGGAATTTTTCTATAAAAAATGGATGACATATACTTTGATCAGCTCATCAAGAGCTATCGACTGCCGCCGAAAAAAGAAAATCTATCTGTCTTAGTTCAAAAGTTAACTTTTTCTAACGTCATTTCTAACGTCATTACTTAGAAAGCAGCAAAGGATAAACTCTAGTTTCCTTAGCAATGAGAAAACTTTTAAAGTTTATGAGGTACATCTGATATCATTTCTCTATCGCAATCCCAAGTATGGTCCACACTCTCCGTAAAACCTGCAGAGATTAGACCCTTAACACATTGTAGGAATAAGCTGAAATCAGGGTACTAGGAAAAAAACACGACAAAACCAATGTGTTGCTCTTGCAACACAATTAAATAAATAATCATACAAAACAAACATACAATAGGTAGTAATATAAATGGGTAAATCTACCTTAAAACGAGTGAAATTTAGAGTGAATATGCAAATCAAGCTTTAAACGAACAAATATCTCTACGAACAAGAGTTTGGGTTTTCCCTCCTTCTCTCACAGTAAAATTCTAAAACTCACAGCTTCATTGACACCTAACTGAAAACTATAGGTGTCTTGAACAGTCTTGGAATGTGCAAATAAAATCAAACTAAATATTTGATATATAAGGCTATTAATTGTTGAAAAATCACCCTTTCAGTGTTTTATTTCAATGTAATTTTATTTTCATTTTCAATTCGACAATACCTGGAAATTAAAATATTCGTAATATAATTTGTTTTCAGTGAAGCACCAATGACGTAGTAGGCTTTAAACTTTACAGTTAGGGAAGGGGACAATATCCAAACTCGTTTTATGGTGAAGCTACATTTGTCATGAACAGTCACGGAAAGAACTAATAAAATTAAACTGAATATTTGATATACAATGATATTAATCACTGAAACCTCATAAGATTAAAATTTATTTTTACTGTAATTGTTATGTTTATTTTCAATGTTGTAATAAGTACCAAAAAAAACATTTATAATATAATTCGTTTTCAGTAAAGCGCCAAGGACACACCAGGTTTTTGGCTTTTGCAATGAGAGAAGGAGCTATAACCCAAACAGTGCTGCAACAAGTACTCCAAATTTTTACTTAAGTATCAAGTATTAAGTACTCATTGTTTTTTTACTTAAATATCAAGTAATAAGTACTTTCCAAATTCTTACTTAAGTATCAAATATCAAGTACTTGCCAAAATTGTACTTAAGTATTACTTCAAGTACTACTTCAAGAAACCCTTCATTGGATGATACATATCACATGACAGGATTAACACAGTGCACGTAGTAGAGTTGAACTTCTGGCGATTAGTGTTCAATCAAATCTGGCACGTTTGAAAAAATACAGGGTTATTCTGAAACATGTGGGAATGATGGAAAAAATATTGAAAGTGTTGTTTTCCATTGTTTGGCTGGTACACACCAAATGAAGTCCAAAAAATAATCTGAACCAATTTTCAACACAATAGCTTGAAAGCAAAAGACTTCCAAAACAAATAAGTGCAGTCAAAAAGTTCTGATTGGATCAGACAGATCACATGAAAGGATTAATACAGTGCACATAGAGTTGAACTTCTGGCGATTAGTGTTCAGTCAATTCTGAGACCTTTGAAAAAATACAGGGTTATTCTGAAACATGTCGGCATGGTGGAAAAAATATTGAAAATAGAAGAATAAACTTTGGATTGGCTTTAAAACAGATAAAACGTAATAAAGTAGTTCATTCTCTGATTAGATAAGTAAAAACCTTAGCAACAAAAAAAAACTCAAATTTAAAAGTAAGTGAGTCAGTTGCAGACTTTTTTAATAAGAGAAATCAAAGCTCAATAAAAAGGAGCAGCAAAAATCTACACTTTTGGCAGCTAGCTCAAGGTCGCTGGCTCTCAGCGTGCTGAAAGAAAAGAAGGGCATGAAAATGAAGTCTTGATTCACACTTTGATGACATGTCTCGCCCTCGGCATCTTTACAAGGAAACTGCCTCCAGTTTTCAAGTTAAATTTCAGACACGCTATGAAAATGTATGGCATCTATATCCTTTGGCTGGTTTTCACTCAAGCAAGCCGCGTGCTGTGTAGTCAATTCAGATGGTCGGTAAAACTCCCTACAAACATATATTATAAAATCACGGGCCTGCAGCGAGCCCGCTGATTCAGACGCATTCCATACGGCTGGTCAAACTGCAGATTGAATGAATGAATGAACTTTATTATCCGTAAAAGTATAAAAAAACACAAAGTACGGAGTATTATAAATAAACAAAAACAATAAACAGCAAGAAAAAAATTCAAACTGACAAAAGACAACATGGACTAATTAACCAGTATCAATATGGATAAAAAGACTGCATAGGGTCGTAAACGTGAATAAAGTAGATAGTCTTTTTACATAAATCATCACTGGAAGACCGAATCCAAGAAGTCATATCTATTAAACCAAATCGAGCAATTATTTTTCTGTTTTGGTGCCATCTAGGAAGCCGGAGGAGGAATTTGCAATATCTGAAATAAGCCGCACGTAGAGTATGGTGATTTTTATTACGAAATTGATGAGCCATGCCTGATAAAAACAAAAGCACAGGGGTGCAATAAGCGTTATAAATCATGCACAAACCGTTGCGGTTGTAACAGCTTTTGTTAGGGGATATAATTCCATAAGCGACGCGTAGGTCTTTTACGGCTTGATTCACTTGGGATGTAAAGGTAGTGGAAAGTGTTGGACTGAAACACAGACCAAGCCAACTAACTAAAGAAGAACATGGCAGAATTGCAGTCCCAGCAACGAATGGAGCGACCGCATAAGGGCCATTAAAACAAACAAACTCGCATTTAGACGCATTAACTGACAGTCCAATCTTAGATAGTTCATTGGTTAATTCAGTAAAATTGGAAAGCAATCCACGGCGAGTCCGGGCAACAAGAAGAACGTCGTCTTCATATGCAACAGAAGACAAACCAATATTACCGTAAGAAACAGAACTCTTAAGGGGACGCAGAAACGATGCAAGCACACATTTAAATATACTAGAAGACAATACGGCAGAAGTTGCAACCTATCTATTTCTAGTAGCAGTTTTCACACCATGAAGTGGCAAAAACCATTAGACTAATTCGAAAATCTTCTGAGAAAAAAGGAATAAAACAAGAGCTAAGAGCTCATATGGCACTTGTGACGAGGTCGGAAGAGCCAAGAGCTCGTATGGCATGAGCTCTAGCAAAATTATAAGAATCAATAGATTAATTTAAAAGAAAAATCAGAGACTTAATGCCGGTCGGCATTTAAAATAAGAGCTCTGAGACACAAGGTCCTTTTAAATATCAAAATTCATCAAGATCCGATCACCCACTCGCAAGTATAATACCTCGTTTTTCTAATTTTCCCTCTCCCTTCAGCCCCCTCCCCCAAATGTTTGAATCGGGGAAATCAACTTTATCAAGTCAATTTGTGCAGGTCCCCGACACGCCTACCAATTTTCATTGTCCTAGCACGTCCAGAAGTAGCAAACTCGCCAAAGCACTGGACCTCCCCTAATTACCCCAAAGAGAGTGGATCGAGTCCGGTTTCGTCAATCACGTATCTACGACATTTGCTTATTCTACCCACCAAGTTTCATCCCGATCTCTCCACTCTAAGTGTTTCCCAAGATTTCCGGTTTCCCCCTCCAGCTCTCCCCCAATGTCACCAGAACTGGTCGGGGCTTAAAGTAAGAGATCTGAGACATGAGTTCCTTCTTAATATCAAATTCAAAAATACCTCACGAACGGCCACCCGCTCTTAAATTAAAAATACCTCAATTTTTGTAATTTTTCCGAATTAACACCCCCTCCAACTCCCCCAAAGAGAGCGAATCCATTAGTTATGTCAATCACGTATCTAGGACTTGTGCTTATTCATCCCAACAAGTTTCATCCTGATCACTCCACTCTAAGTGTTTTCCAAGATTTCCAGTCCTCCCCAAATCCCCCCAATGACACTGGATCCGGTCGGGATTTAAAACATGAGATCCGAGATCCTTCTAAATATGAAATTTCATCCGATGAAATTCAAGATCTGATCACTCCTTCGTAAGTTGAAAATACCTCATTTTTTCTAATTTTTCAGAATTAACCCTCACCCCAACTCCCCAAAAGAGAGTGAATTCGTTCTGTTTATGTCAATCGCGTATATAGGACTTGTGCTTATTTTTCCCACTATGTTTCATCTCGATCCCTCCACTCTAAGCATTTTCGAAGATTTTAGGTTTCCCCCTCCAATGTCACCTGATCCAGTAGGAATTTAAAATAAGAGCTCTGAGACATGATATCCTTCTAAATATCAAATTTAATTAAGATCCGATCTAATTTTTGTCCTCCCACTCCCCCCCCCCCAGATGGTCGAATCGAGGAAACAACTATTTCAAATTTGATCTGGTCTGGTCCCTGATACGCCTGCCAAATTTTATTGTCCTAGCTTATCTGGAAGGGCCTAAACTAGCAAGACCGGGACTGACAGACCGACAGACCGACAGAATTTGTGATCAGTGTATGTCACTTGGTAAACACCAAGTGCCATACAAAGTAATTTTTCTCTGGGGATAGAATATTTGGTTGAAGGTTGGCTTCAGTATGACTTAATTTGGAAAAGGGTTATTTTCAGGCTTTGGGCAAGCCATGGGTGGAAGTAGTTACAGGCCCTACGAAACTGAAGGAAAACTCGACTTTCTTAAAACTTGAAAACCCCTCCCCCTCGCCCTATCTTAGATAGGGCTTATGATATCAGAGCTCGATATGAGCCCTGATCCTGGTCATCATTGGTCTAGCTTTCATTTGGATCCGTTGCTCCATTTGCAAGTTATACTGAATTAAACCAAAAGCTTGACTTTTTCAGCACTTAAACACACTCCCCGTCGTTCTATTTGAGCTAGGGATTTCATCTCGAAACTTGATGCCTGTCACGGTCTTAGGCACCTTTGGTTCAATCTTCACTGAGATCCATCAATCTCTCGCAAGTTACACTGAATTTAAATGAAAAACTTAACTTTTTTTTAGTACTTAAAGCCCCCTCCCCCTAATTAAGCTAGGGTCTTCATCTCCAAGCATTATGTGTCTTATGGTTTTGGCATTTTTGGCTTGACTTTCATTGAGATTCATTACTTCATTCGCAAGTTAAATTGAGTCAAACAAAAACTCAACTTTTTTAGCACTTAAAGTCCCCTCCCCCTCACCCTAATTAAGCTTGGGTCTCCATCCCAGAAATCAATGCATATCATACTCTTAGGCATCTTTATTCAATTTTCATCGAAATTCATCTCTCCATTTGCAAGTTACAGTGAATTAAATGAAAAACTCGAATTTTTTTAACACTTAAAGCCCCATTGCCCTAATTAAGCAAAATTTTAATCCAAATTGTTCAATTTTAATACAAATCTGACTGGCGGTTCTCCCGCTTTACCCGATTGCACAGACGGGCGGACAGATCTCAAAAACCTATCTTGATATTTTTCACTATCCAAATAGGCGATGATGCCTGGATGATGATATGCTATTATTTTCCTTTTTTTTTTAATTCAATGAGCCAACACGGCTACCTAAGACGTTGCAAAATCTGTCCGTCCGTCTGCCAGTCTGTCCGCCCGTCTGTGTAATCACATGTAAGGGGAGAACCGCTGGTTGGATTTGGATGAAAATTTTGATGGCCAGATTTGGTGCCAAGGATCATGAGACACATCAAGTTCAAAGACGAAGACCCTAGCTCAAATAAAACAGGGGGAGAGTTGCTAATAACAGTTTTTTCGTTTAATTCAGAGTAACTTACGACTAAAGTGATCTGAATGAAAATTGAACCAAAGAGGCCTAAGACCATGACAAATCAAGTTTTGAAATAAGACCCTAGCTCAAATTTAACAAGGGGGAGTTAGTTTTAATTCCTGAAAAATTTAAATTTTTTGTTTAATTTAGTATAACTGGCAAATGGAGTAACGGATCCGAATGAAAACTAGACCAAAGATGCCTGAGATCAGGGCTCATATCAAGTTCTGGTATCACAACCCCTTTATCAAATAGGGTGAGGGGAAGAGGGTTTCAAGTCTTAAGGAAGTTGAGTTTTCTTTTAATTTGGTAGGGCCTATAACTTATGAATGGAGGGACAAATCTGAAGTCAGATTCGTCAGAATACCTGATTTTGCTGGAACGAGTTTGACAAAATACCACTGCATTGGATCCAGCTAGAATTCCCTGGACTTGTTTATTGTAGAGAACATTTAGATGGGCAAAGATTCATAGCTTCAGTAGTTTTACCAATAATATGGTCCTGAAGATGATGAAATGGTAGAAATCTGGTTCAGTTGACGAGATGACAAAATTTAAACACTAATGTCAGAAATATAAGCCCAAATGGACTACAGTATGCAACATTTAGCACAAAACAAGGGATTTTAGCTCACTGTCGACCAGTGAACTGTGAAATAATTTCAATTTTCTTTTTTATATACTTTTTAAATAAAAATTAAACCAAGTGCTAATCATACTATATTTTTTTTGGCAAAAACAAATACATTATTTCATATCCAGAAATAGGGCATGGAGCTATATCTGAGTTTACTCTAAATCTAAAGGGTAATGTTTTCTTGTACATTGCCAAAGCACACACACACACAAGCTATATCTGAGTTTGCTCTAAATCTAAAAGTGATGTTTTCTTGTACATTGCCAAAGCACACACACACAAAATTTTCTTGTCAAAGGTAAAGTATTTGAAAAACAAGTACATTAAAAGTATCTTAAGTATTAAGTATTTCGTAATCTTACTTAAGTATCAAGTAATAAGTACACCGTAGAGTTTTTACTTAAGTATAAGTACAAGTAATGGAAAATTTTACTTAAGTAGTACTTCAAGTAAAAGTACTTCAAGTAAGTGACAGCACTGAACCCAAACTATTGTTTGTAGAGATTTTTGTTCGTTTCAAGCTTGATTTTATGTTCAATTTAAGTTTCATTCGTTTTAAGATTTATTCGTTCCTTTATTTTAGTAGCATAACTATTGTATGTTTGTCTGCTATGATTATTTATTTAATTTCTATTCGTTTTGGGGTTTGATTTACACTTCAATAGCAAAATATTTTTGTTTGTTTTAAACTTGATTTCTATGTTCATCTTCAGCTTTACTTCTTTTAAGATTTATTTATTCATTTGTTTCAGTGCCTGTTTTATGTGTTTTTTTCTATATTGTTTATTTAATTTCTTTACCTTTTGGGTTTCATTTATTATTTAATAGTAATTTCTGGTTGTTTTAAGTTTGAATCAAAATCAAGTTGCCATCAATCTAGGGCTAATTGGAGAAAATGCCAAGAAAGATCTGAGCGGAGAGGCATAACTGGCATAAGCCTTTTTCAGGAACGTATAAAAATGATATCATTTTCACTTGTTGATAGATAGTCTATCATCCATCCATCCGACTTGGGGCAGAACTAAGGTAGATTTTTTGAACTAAAATCAAGTTGTCATAATTCCATGGCTAATTGGAGAAAAAGTCAAGACAGACAGTCTGAATGGAGAGGCACAGCTGGCATAAGCCTTTTTCAGGAACGTATAAAAGTGATGGTATTTTTACTTGTTGGTAGTTAGTCTATCATTCATCCATCCAACTGTGGAAGATAGTCATCTAACTGTGGAAGATAGTCATCCATCCAACTAAGATAGATAGTCATAAAACTTTAGGGATGATTGACTTTTCTGAGTTGACTCATGACAAAAAATTTTGATTGAACTTGTATGCAAAAAGGGGGACTGAATTTCCTTGGACTCACAGGTGAAGAAGTGACCTAAGTCTTATAACCTTGCCTGCCTAGAGTCTAAACTCCCCTGGAGTTTTACAGGTTTCATAAACTCGCAGGTGAACATGGAGACCTCTAGTTTTCTCCTCCACCTCAGATGTTTATACAACCATCCCTTGCATAAGACCTTATCTGTCCCCGGGGCATAACTTACAACACTTGCCGTTGATCTGGGGGGTTGTGTTGACCCCTGAATTTTTGTTATTTGATCTTTGAGCTATTTGAACAAAATGGATATCTACAAATTTTGATCAGATACATTAAGGGAAAAATGGGCCTTGGAGGTATGATTATGATTGGCAATGTTTATTTTGTCTTTGACCTGTTAAGGCTTATTTTCTCTGTAAAAAGAATTAATTTCAGTTTTAACTAGTGTTTAAAAAAGGATTACTTTCTGAATTAATTAGAGACTGAATCTGAACCAGTGGTGGAAAAAGGATTATATATTGAATTAATTAGAGACCTCGAAAAGATAAGTCATTTACCGCATTTTGGGACCATAATCCAACTTTGAGTATCGAGATATAGTCAGTGATAGTTTTTGTCCCCATCCACTGATGGAAAGGATGTTTGCAATCGGTGAAATAGTGTTTTGCAGATTTACACACTACAAAAGCTGGCCCGTGAAGATATTAAAAGTTATTTAAGGACGGTCAACTTAAGTACCAGGTACTCTGCTACGGAGGTAAAATCAAACTCGCAATTGTTACTGATGGGTCCCTAATGGAGTACAATACTGGTTATGAAGTGGCCAAAAATGACAAAAGGCCTGCAGTGGTAAAAGCACTAAAAGAAATGCTTCAAAATCGGGATTTTGGTGGAACTGTTCGAGTAACGCAACTTCGCTTCAAGAATCGCTTGATCAAATAGCGCTCCAGATAGCGTCCGATCAAGCAAATATTAGCACAACGGTTTCTGCTGAAATCACAAAACAAGCAGAAAAAGTAAAGGACAGTATGCCAGGAATTACGACTTCTCAGATTGAAAAAATCACCCAAGCTGTCCACGATAGTTTGAAGATCGAATACGACATGAAGTTTGAACTGTACCATAAGTCACTACTGCAAATTGAAAAAATAATCTCGACCTATGAAAAGTCAGTCAATTCGCTATGGTGTGAGATTAACTCTTTGAAACAGGAAGCGAAGGTAACAAACCTAGTCATACATGGCGTGAAAGAGGTTTCCGCCTCACAAACCACCCCACCTCACATGTGGCATCAAATCTGTTGAACATTATGAAAAAAAACTGGAAATAAATGTCCTCAGCATAGCCGATATAAGTTGTCTTCGAAAATTTGGCAACGAGATAGAGGAGAGAGGGGCATCTTTTGAGGTGAGCTTAGATTTTTTTTTTGCAAAAATAGTGCTGGGTGAAAGAAAAAAAATTAAAAGGAACAGGTCTCTTCATTTCTGAGTCTTTGACTAAATCAAGGCTAGACCTCTTCAATGCTACTAAAGACAAAGTTGGAAATCGGAATGTTTGGACAGTAAACGGAAAAATCATGGCCAAAATCGGGTCAACTACAAAGCGAATTACGAATGTCCATGACATAATTGCATTGCCAAATCCTTCTCATCCAGTAATGTAACAAGACAGGGACTGATTGCAATGGGTCAGTGATTAATTAATTAGTTCATTTAGTGCGTTATATAGATTAATCGACTAGAACAGTTTGAAAAAAATCCCCTGTGCCTGGATTCTCTGATAAACACAACGCTAGGTAAAGATGACAAAGCACAGAGTGAATTATTTGTGTAAGTGAATGTTCGAAAAAGGTAAATAAGTTGGACTTAAGGGCAGAGGCGCAATTTGGGCCAAATCTTTTGGTGGGCATGAACTCCATCTTGCCCCCCCCCCCGACTCACTTCGTGTCGTGTAAGAAAAAAAGCGGGTTTTGGCAGCATATCGATTGAATATTCCAAGTAAAACACATTTTCAGCATCCGTGTTTTGCTTGGAAATGTACTGTAACCGAATGTGGAACTCAGCCACACTGACCTCTCAGATTAATTATAACATCAAAGATCACAATCAACGAGGAAAGTAGAAAATTCAACCAGACTACAGGCTGGCCTTCCTCAGCGAGAAACTTTCTTATTTAAGCAAACAATACGTCGGTGAAAGTAATCTTCATTAACATGATGAGGCTAGTAGCAAAAATCTCGGTTTTCCTTTAGCAGAAATCTTTTAGGTCAAATATATTTACAAAAGGAAAAACATAACAAGAGAAAAAATATTACACCACTCAAGGTAACAAGGGGAACTGCCGAATTTTCATCTTTGCAAAATCGTCAACAAGCTGGCTGTAGTCCAATTATTTACTAAATCCTACTCTGCAAACATCAAAAGGAGGTGACTGAGACGATCGTCTCCTGTTGTAGACTGCAGGTAGTTTTTCAATATTTCTAGGCTAGAAAACAAATGCTCATTCCTCGCTGTTGTCACAGGAAGTGTGGCAGCAATACGAAGTACTTAGATTACTTCTGAGCAAGCCACTGGTAATGCCTGAAGGTAGTCGACAATATCTAGGAAATTTTCTGGCTTTTTCTCCTCATCTAGCAAGAAACGCTTGGCATTACCAGCTTGAGATTCGAGAAGAATGTCATCGATATCCAGCTCGCCGTAAAGAGCAGAGAAATGCTTGAACAACTCCGTGTCCATAAACTTGATTGAGCTTGGATCCAAGGTTTCGAGTGTGCCCAGCACTGGCAAGTTATCTGTCAAATTCGGCTAGTGGACGGTCGAAAGTTTCAGAGTACTCTCGCTTCATTTCATCCGCCAAAGTAGTAGTCCTATTTCTAGATTGGATGATGTTCTTTCCTAGCGTTAAAGTTGTCACAAATTGTTTCAGATGCTTGGTGATCTTTTGAGTTCTAATGCTAATGGCTATTAATACCTTTATATTTACCTAACTAAAAAGTTAATAGGAATAATTATGTAAAGTCTTCTACTTCTTTCTGTGCTCTCGTCTTTTGAGTCTTATGGGAGCGTAAGCCTACAATCTGGGGTTCAACCGGTAGAGCATGTCAAGCGTCTCTAACTTTTATAAGGTTTATGTGTCGAGCATTAAAATTTTTATTTACACATATGATACAGTTTATGTACATAAAAAGAGGACAGAAACAGAATAAGAACTGACTCAAGTAATCTAAAACGGTGGCTTATATTCACTAAAACAGGGAAATAAGCATCAAAACATTTTACGGTAACTGACCTATCTTAATCTGTCAACTTAGAGGAATTACTGCAAATATTCAGAATTTATAATATTAATACAATCATCCATCTAGGAAATTTGACAGAACTTGAGAATTTTATTATGTATCTAACCTACTTTCGAAGTTTACAATGATTAATAGCAAATAGCATAACTACCCCAAGGGTCGTCAGGTAATTACGCTCTTTGGTTAATAGGCGTGCAGTAATGTCAAATCAATTGGACAGAATGGATTATGTTGGACATAAAGAATTATTATGGCCGGTAAAGGTCCCTTTGCGGTGGAAGCTTGGGCCCCCTGGAAAATATGGGGTGGGCATTTGCCCATGCCTGACCCCCCCTCTGCTTAAGGATTGGTCACTTAAATTGTCAGTCATTACAGACAGCATATGATGAAATATCTGAAGTTGTTAGTAGAAATAATCAAATTGATGTTCTAGCGCTGACAGAAACGTTCCTTACAGAGAGTATGGATAAGAAAATGCTTGATACTACGGGTTTCTCGTTAGAAGTAATAAGCCGTGAAAAGCTAAGGAAAGGTGGCCTAGTGTGTTATATGCGACAAGGACTTAATTATTCGCTAATACCTGATTTTAATGTTCATATTGAAGGAATATTTGAGTCATTCTGTCTCAAGGTAAAATTAAATCATCAGGAAATTCTAATGGTGGTGGTATATCATAGCTTGTCAGGTGATACGGAAATATTTATGGATAAACTAGAAAAGCTTTTGTCAAAGTTGAAGTGTCATCAGTACCCGGTAATAATGCTTGGGTATTTTAATATGGATCTACTATCGTTACAAAATAACAAAAACCTGTTATTTCTTCAAAACTGTATGTCATATGGTTACCTGCCTATAGTCCGAATACCCACAAGGGTAACCCCAACGTCCGCAACTCTGATTGATAATATATTTGTATCTCACCAAAATAATGTTAGAAAGTTCGTCGAAGTGCTATCATTTCAAACGTCAGATCATTTTGCTACTTTCACTGATGTAGTGATGGGTAAAAGAACCAAATTACAGGCTTAATCGTCGAGATGAGTCAGAAAAAAACATTGCGGATCTGGTATTAAGCTTAAATTTTATTCTGTGGGAAGAATTTTTCCAAGCCCACGTTGATTCAGATTCAGCGTATTCGGCATTTATTGATTTAATTACTAGCAGTTATAATTGCCACTGTCCTGTGTTGAAAGAGCCACAGCGTAAGCATTTGCCCAGAAAACCATGGATGACACTGGGACTTCTCGTTTCTGTTAACAGCAGCAAAACTCTTTATAAACAATATCTAAATGATCCGTCTGAAGAGAATTTTCACCGGTTTAAAGAATATAGAAATAAGTTAAACCAGCTAAAAAGAAATGCAAGGGAAATATATTTTCAAAATAGTTTTAAAAATACGAATGGGAACCCCAGGAAAACTTGGCAAATAATTAATTCGGTCATTGATCCAAATAAATCGGAAAAAATACATCATATAAAAGAACTAGCTAGTGAAAAAGAATCAATATTATTCTTGAAAAAGAATCAATATATTGTAAATATGGGACAAAAAATAAAAGATAAACTGTCAAATGCAAAATCAAAAAGAAAACTAATGACAAAGGTAACACCTCCAAAACTAAAGAAACAAGAGGTAATTGGGGAAATGCAAAAATTTCCATCTGTTACATGTGATGAAGTAAAAAAAAAATGCATTTGCAAAATTAAAGGGACAAGGCTAACTGGCCTAGATGGACGTTCTTTGCAACTAATAACAAAAATACAACCACCAATTATTGAGCCTCTTACGATCCTTATAAACAGAAGCCTTGATGAAAATATTTTCCCTGAAAAGAATCCCAATTAATCCCACTTTTTAAAGGAGGAGACCCAACAGTAATTGATAACTATTGATCAATCAGCTTACTTCAAATTTTTTCGAAAATATATGAAAAGCTTGCTGCAAAAAGACTGTATGAATACTTTGAAGCTAATAAAATTCTTTCTAATAAACAATATGGATTTCGGAAAAAACAGATCCACTGAACTCGCAATTACGGGTCCTATCTATCTATATAAAAATTAAATTAAAAAAACTAGTTTTTTTAACTGAAAGTAAGGAGCGACATTAAAACTTAAAACGAACAGAAATTACTCCGTATATGAAATGGGTTGTCCCCTCCGCAGTCCCTCGCTCTTTACGCTAAAGTTTTTAATTGTTTTAAAAAGTAGAATTGTGGCAAAGAGTCAAACTTTAGCGTTAAGAGCGAGGGACTGCGGAGGGGACAACCCATTTCATATACGGAGTAATTTCTGTTCGTTTTAAGTTTTAATGTCGCTCCTTACTTTCAGTTAAAAAAACTAGTTTTTTTTATTTAATTTCTGAACGTTTTTGAATTAATGCATGTTTGATTTTGGCTCTCCGCACATAAATTATTGAAATTAAATTAGTATATTAATTTTTTTTTGGCTAAATGGCTTTCTCTTAGTTTTGATCAGACGATTTTGAGAAATAAGGGGTGGGGAAGGAGGCCTAGCTGCCCTCCAATTTTTCGGTTACTTAAAAAGGCTAATAGAACTTTTAATTTTCAACGAACGTTTTTATTAGTAAAAAATATACGTAACTTAAGAATTAACTTTTGTAACAAACTTTTATATTCTTATATTTTTATTATGTGTACGAGGGGGTTTGTACCCTCGTTAATACCTCGCTCTTTACACTAAATCGTAAGTTTTTTCCCAATTCTTTAAGAATGACCCCTGAATCAAAAAGGCCGTAGAATAAATAGTTGAAATTACTAAAAATAATTTAACATAAAGAGCGAGGAATTTATCTCCTCCTAAATACCTCGCTCTTTATGCTAAAGTATTTTTAGAACCCCTCATATGCGTAATAATCTCTGTTCGTTTTAAATTTCAATTCTATTCCTTACTTTCATTTGAAAAAACTTTTTCATGTTTATTTTTTCATTGTTTTTTTTTATAGTAATGCTAGAAAATCCTGCGCCCTTTTCATTGAATTTTTCTTCCCCCATGACATATTCCTCAAAGGAAAGATCCTCCCACAAAGCCCTCTCCCATCAACCCCACCCCCCAAACCAAAAAATCCCCATGAAAACGTCTGTACACTTCCAATAACCATTACTATATGTAAACACTGGTCAAAGTTTGTAACTTGCATCCCCTCCCCCAGGAATTGTGGGGGAGTAAGTCATTCCCAAAGACATAGTCATTATGGTTTTCGACTATGCGGAACAAAATGGCTATCTTAAAATTTTAATCTGTTGACTTTTGGAAAAAAATTAGCGTGGGAGGGGGCCTAGGTGCCCTCCAATTTTTTGTTTACTTAAAAAGGGCACTAGAACTTTTCATTTCCGTAAGAATGAGCCCTCTTGCGACACTCTAAGACCACCTGGTCGATACAATGACCCCTGGGGAAAAGAAAAAAAAACAACAAACAAACAAATAAACACGCACCCGTGATTTGTCTTCTGGCAAAAAATATGAAATTCCACATTTTTTTTAGATAGGAGCTTGAAATTTTTGCTATAGAGTTCTCTGATATGCCGAATGTGATAGTGTGATTTTCGTTAAGATTCTATGACTTTTAGGGGATGTTTCCCCCTTTTTTCCAAAATAGGGCAAATTTTCTCAGGCTCGTAACTTTTGATGACAAAGACTAAATTAATTGAAACTTATATATTAGTAAGGGGCGACCGGGTCGCCCCTTACTACAGTTCTTTACCACGAACTGCTTGAAAAGAAAATAATTCGGTATTTCGGGGCTTCTGACATTATTACTCCTTTGCGGAAGTTAGGCTCAAAATTGAAAAAGGATTATATTTTTTTCTCTGGGCCCCTTCCACCTCTTAGTTCGTTTATTTTCCCGTTAGTTTTCACCTGTTTTCGCTTTATAGTTGTGTTATCTCTTAGCAGTTCTTTCGTTAGTTGAGTTATGGTTGTGGTATATATGTTTTATCGCTCGTATAGTTGTGTTATTTTCAAATTATACTCCATAATAGAGAGGCTCCGAATACCCAGCATTGTATATTAAGCTCTGAATTTGACGTTTTTTTCTAACGTGACCAGATTCGTCCTGCGCCCTTTTCATTGAATTTTTTCCCCCATGGCATATTTCTCCAAGGAAAGATCCTCCCACATAGCCCCCTCCCTCAACCCTACCCCAAAACCAAAAAAAAATCCCCCTGAAAACGTCTGTACACTTCCCAATAACCATTATTATATGTAAACACTGGTTGAAGTTTGTAACTTGCAGCCCCTCCCCCAGGAACTGTGGGGGAGTAAGTCATCCCCAAATACATAGTTATTATGATTTTCGACTATGCTGAACAAAATGGCTATCTAAACATTTTGATCCGTTGACTTTGGGAAAAAAATGAGTGTGGGAGGGGGCCTAGATGCCCTCCAATTTTTTTGGTCACTTAAAAAGGGCACTAGAACTTTTCATTTCCGTTAGAATGAGCCCTCTTGCGACATTCTAGGACCACTTGTTCGATACGATGACCCCTGGAAAAAAAAAAAAAAAACAAATAAACACGCACCCGTGATTTGTCTTCTGGCAAAAAATGCAAAATTCCACATTTTTGTAGATAGGAGCTTGAAACTTCTACAGTAGGGTTCTCTGATACGTTAAATCTGATGGTGTCATTTTCGTTAAGATCCTACGACTTTTAGGGGGTGTTTCCCCCTATTTTCCTAAATAAGGCAAATTTTCTCAGGCTCGTAACTTTTGATGGGTAAGACTAAACTTGATGAAACTTATATATTTAAAATCAGCATTAAAATGCGATTCTTTTGATGTAGCTATTGATATCAAAATCCAATTTTTTAGAGTTTTGGTTACTATTGAGCTGGATCGCTCCTTACTACAGTTGGTTACCACGAACTGTTTGATAAGTTGTATGTGTGTTATGTGTGTCGACTGACGTCATGTCGTCATGAAGTTAGTTGTCGTCATGTTTGTTATGAAGATGACGTCATTAAAAGTATTTAAGAAATTCGTTCAAAGACAAATTTTTAATTGTAAGAAGATTGTGGACCGAAAAATGTTTAATTGAAAATGACTGAAGAACCTACAATGGCAACAGCCGAGGAAGCTGCTCACAGAGTCTACGCCAAAAAACTTGCGGCTGATAGAGAAAGTGAGAAAAGAAAGCGTGCCGAGGAATCACAAGAACAGCAAGAAAACAGGCTTGCGGCTGATAGAGAAAGTAAGAAAAGAAAGCGTGCCGAGGAATCACAAAAACAGCAAGAAAACAGGCTTGCGGATAAAGAACGCAAAACCGCGCAGTTAGATGAAAATCCACCTGGACAGCGAAAGTCAAAACATATCAAAACTGAAAAGGATAGCAATGATGATTGGGTTTGGGATTTTGACTTGGATAAGGTCATCAATGCCTACCAGATTTTAGTTAAATAAACAAAGGTTTGGCGATATGTATTTCATAGTGACGCTGAAAAATAAAGAAGAAAAAGAAAACTGAAAAAAGAAAAAAGCTAAAAAGAAAAAACACTCAAAGAGAAATTACAGACCGGGACACAAATGACGACTGGGACAGAGGGAATATAAATGACGACCAGGACACTCAAAGAGAAATTGCAGACTGGGATACCGAGACACAAATGACGACCGGGACACAAATGACGACCGGGACACATGGAATATAAATGACGACCAGGACACAGGTATTTAAGAAAATCGTTAAAAGACAAATTTTTAATTGTAAGAAGATCGTTGAAAGAGAAATTTCTAATTGTAAAATGACTGAAGAACCTACAATGGCAACAGCCGAGGAAGCTGCTCAAAACGAATGTATTCAAGCCGAAGTAGCTGAGTTGGTAAAGCGTTATGTTCCAGGTTCTAGGTCCGAGAGGTTCCACGTTCGAACCTTGGCTTTAGCATTAATACAAAAGAAGAAAAAAAAACTAAAAAAGGTAAAAACTACAAAAAAACTAAAAAGAAAATACTAAAAAAACTAAAAAAGCTAAAAAACTAAAAAAAAACTAAAAAAAGGTAAAAAAGTAAAAACTAAAAAAGAAAAAAAAACTAAAAAAAGGTAAAAACTACAAAAAAATAACAAAAAAGAAAAAAATAAAAACTAATAAAAAACTAAAAAAAACTAAAAACTGAAAAAGAAAAAAAACTAAAAAAAAAGGAAAAAAACTGAAAAATAAAGGAGAAAAGGAAAACTAAAAACCGGGACACAGGGAATATAAATGACGACCGGGACACTCAAAGAGAAATTACAGACTGGAATACAAATAACGACCGGGAGATATAAATAACGACCGGGACACTCAAAGATAAATTACAGACCGTGACACCGGGACACAAATGACGACCGGGACACAGGGAATATATATGACGACCGGGACGCTCAAAGAGAAATTACAGGCTGGGACACTAATGACGACCGGGATACTGGGAATATAAATGACGACCGGGACACAGGGACACAACTACAACGGGGATGCCGGGGGCACAAGTGGATATATAAATGACGACGGGGACACAGGGAATGTTCGATTAGCAATCACCATCAACAAACCTCAAGGGCAATCATTAGAATAATGAGGTATAGAACTGAATATGAATTGTTTTTCCCATGGACAATTTTATGTTGCATGTTCAAGAGTCGGTAAACCTGACAATCTATTTATATGCACGGACAATGGGACGTCGAAGAATGTTGTATATTCGCAAGTTTTACGAAGTCAAAAACATATATATATCATATATATATCTATAATGAAAAGAGAAATCTTTTCTCTTTTATCTATATTCACAGGTGGGACACAGGGACAGAACTACAATGGCGCGTAACTAATATGGCGCGTAACGACTTACGCCCGCGGGGGGGCGTGAAGCACCCCCACCAACTAGGTTTTGGGGTGGCACGAAGCGCCACCCCAACAGCTAGTAATGAATATAAAAGCAGCGCAAGAAGATGGTTTATATTCTCTGGCGATTTTCCTAGATTTAACAAAAGCTTTTGATTGCGTTGATTTTGACATCCTTCTTGAAACATTAAAAGGATATGGGATAAAGTCGACGGTTCTTGAACGGATTTGGTCATATTTAACAATAGACGTTGTGAAATACTTGCTAATGGTATCTTATCAGATTCATATCGATGTAATTTGTGGGGTGCCTCAGGGATCAGTTCTTGGACCATTACTTTTTTCAATCTATGCGAATGAACTTTCGGATAATATCCCCTTTGCATAAATAATAAATTTTGCGGAGGACACAGTACTATTTCTAGCACATAAAACTGTAAGCAACTAATTACAAATGCTAAAGTTTGCCTCCAGGCAGCAACTGAATTCTTTGAATAGCGGTTGCTTTCCCTGAATGCAAAACAAGACGAAGTATGTCATTTTTAAACATGTAAATGACCCAGTTTACGACAGCAAGATAAATACGGCAGACCACGAAGAAATTGAACGAGTTGACCACATTAAATATTTAGGTATAATAATTGATGAAAAGCTGGATTGGTCAATCCACATTAAATTTATATGGAAGAAGCATTTGGCCTTCAAATTATAAGACAGAATGGAAGCAAGTTCAAATCCTTCAGAATAAAGCTATATATAAAGCTTCTTATTAGAAAATATTGAATTATATCCTAATTTCTAGTACCGATAGTTCTCTATGTTTGTTTTATTAATTTACGTTTGTTTTCTTTTCGATTCCCTTTTTCTTCTTTTCTTTTCTTACCTTTTATTTCTTTTCTTGATGACTGAATGAATACTGTCTCCCGTTATGGGCAGTGCTCTCTCAGGGTGTAGTTAGTTTACAGTATGTGATTCTTTTTGTTAATAAATGAATTGAATAGAATTTAATTGAACTGTCTGATCACTTTTGACTCTGAAAAAGGGCACTAGAACTTCCGATCTCCAATCGAAAGAACCCCCTTCGAAGTTTATACGATCATCCCTTCAAAAGGGAGTCACGACTTTCAACTTCTAATCATTCGAGTTCTCTGAGGTTTATGTGACCACTCCTTCCATAAGAACTTTACATACCCCTAGGAAATAAGTTACAACCCTTCCTCCAGGCTCTGGGGGTGGTTATTTTTGCCCCGAAGTTTTGTTATCTGAGCTTTGGATGATTTCAAACAAACTTGCAATCTTGAAATTTTGATCGAAAGCATTTTTGGAAAAAAACGTGCGAGGGAGAGGGGTAGATGCCCTCCTATTTCTCTAAACTCATTAAAAGATAACCAGAACTTTCAACTTCCAATCAAATAAGGTACCTCTGAAGTTTATACAGCCCCCCCCCCTTGCATGAGAATCTTAGGCTTTAGGCCCTGGGTACAACTCAAAAACTCTCCCCGGGGCTCTGGGGGGTTGTGTTGACCCTGTAATTTTTATTGTCTGATTTTGATTTTTTTTTAACAAAATAGTTATCTTAAATTCAGATGGGTTCGGGAAAAAAGGGCGCTGGAGACTAGTTGTATCCGATTTCTTTTGAATCTTAAAACGTAAACTAGAGTTTTAATTTCCAATCAAGTAAGCCCTCCATGAAGCTTATATTAGCATCCCTTCAATAAGAACCATATATGCCCCCAGGGCATACCTTGCAACACCTAACCCAGGGCTTTGAGGGGTTGTGTTTACCGCAGAGTTTTTGCTATATCATCTTTGAACTATTTTTAATAAAATTGCTTCTCAAAATTTTAAGCGAATGAATTTGTGGGAAAAGGTGTGGGGCCTAGTTTCCCTTTGATCTTTTTCGATTCTCGAAAAGTTGACTAGAACTTTCATTTTCCATTCAATTGAGCCTTCTCTGAAGTTTATACGAACAACCCTCCTGCAAAAACTATACATCCCCTCAGGGTACAATTTAAGACGCCTACCCCCTGGCCTTTGAGGGTTTTTGTAGATCCCAAAATTTTGGTTGTATTATCTTTGAACCTTTTTTTAAGAAAATGGCTATCTCATTTTTATCGGATATATTTGGGAAAATGAATTGTGGGTGGCTAGTTGCCCTCCGATCACTTTTGACTCTGATAAAGGGTATTAAAACTCCCAATTTCCAATCAATGGAGCCCCTTTGAGGATTGTACGATGGCCCCTTCTATATAAAGTGCCCTGGGATAAAAAGAAATTTATGATAAATAAATAATAAAATACTGGAGCCTTATAGCCTTTACTATAGGCAACGCTATAGCGTTGCCTCTGATTATATAAATAGAATAAATACACAAACAGCCAGATATACACAGGGAGCCATTAACCCCAGAAATTTCATTAGTTTTCCAATATCTTACACTTTGTGCATAAAAGTTTAATTATCAACCCTCTTCAGAAGGTCTGCGTCCACCATCAAAAAGCAAAATGTTACCGTATTCACCCTTTCACAATGGAGTGGCTCTTTTAGTTCAAAAGTCTGTG
The DNA here is from genome assembly GCF_032884065.1 of Artemia franciscana. Lineage (NCBI taxonomy): Eukaryota > Metazoa > Arthropoda > Branchiopoda > Anostraca > Artemiidae > Artemia > Artemia franciscana. The sequence continues at coordinate 55,239,427 of NC_088869.1, read as the reverse complement.
TTAAATGTGTCTGAGAAGCAAAGTAAGAAAGCTTGGCAAAGCCAAGCCCCACTTGACCTCTTTCAATAACTAATTGAGTATTTTGATTTTCAAAGTATACAATTAACTTAAGCAGGAAGATCCAATTTTCTTCGTATCTTCCATGGTAAATCTTGAAACCATGGGAACAAAATTACTACTGCAAAGAAATTTGATAAGTTTTATAGAAGATAAACACTATCACGGTTGGTTTCCTAACGACAATCTATAACAAGCAGAAACTTGATGACCAAATTAGGAGATATATTGAACTTTTTTTCCTGATAAGTAGAAGATAAAAATAATTCACCTAATATGGAGACCAATTAGTGGTATCAACTATGTAGGCCGGAGTATATTGGTAACAAATAAACTCACAGCTTTCGAAATATAGCAGAGTATTTTCATTTTTAACAGATTATGCTGGTCTTTTAATTCTTTTAACTAGCTCTAAGTCTAACAAACTGACTCTAATTATTTAACTCTTGGAAATTAAAAAGAAAAAATTTAACTGAGGTAATAAATGTGTAATCAAAAATAACCGTATGAACCAAGTTTTTTTTGTAAGAAACAGTCCCTTACAACTTTTGTTATGTTATTTTTCTGTGGTCCTAGGATTTTAATGTTTCAACGTAAGGCGACAACTTTGCTTTCATTCTTTAGCGGAAGTTCAAATTATTGGAATCAAAGCGGAAGTTATCAATATCCCGATTTAAATTTTTTATATACATTTTGCTTCTTTTTTCTATTGAAAAGTAAGACATTTTTTTAAAGAAACATTTGCAAATAGAAGTTTTCCTTTTTTAGGAAAACAAGTATAGATCCAAGTATAGATATAGATCCGTGCAAGTATAGATCCGTGTATCATCGTATGATAATATTCATAAGAAGCATCGCGTAACTGACGCTCAAAATGAGTCAGTTGAAAGGTAAAAATGGTTGTCACTACACCACGGGGTGCAGAGCTCACATTTAGGGGGACAATTTCACTGTTTTTCAGTGAAAATGTCAAAAAAGGCATTTATAAATGAAAGTACATAAGAAAGTCTTCTCACATCTAGGGCGTAAGAATCTGAAAGAAGGAGTTTCTCTATGCCCCTCCCCCACCAATTGACATCTCTGTTGACACCATCAGTTAAACAACAAACTAGCCTTGCAAACACTCAAAATAACCGCATCCTTTCCAACCATTTAAAAAGAAAGAATCTTACTTTCTCTCCAACGAAGCTACTCTAGTTTGATCTAGCCAAATCACTTCAGAGCTTCGTTTATAATTTACAAAGAATAAAATGTCAAAAAGAGATAATAAACTTGTCTCACCTCCGTTGGGAAATAAACTGGCTAATAGCAGCCTGAAGATTCCTTCCGATATAACACCACTGGGACACTCCTGAAAATGAATGTGCTTTGTCATTCATCAGTTGTACAATACATTAATCTTATGAGTGACAGATGAAACAGGAGATTCGAAAAAAGCGACATCTCCAAAGCAAGAAGAAGTTGGAGCTATGGGATTGATAAAGCTTGATTCTTTTAAACTGTTTATGGTAATGATTATTTTAATAACTGTCTATGATGCAAGGATAAAAACTAGGTAAAATTCAATAAAATAATTGAAATGTTAAAAAAAGTTGGAAATCAAACAGAGCTGCTGTTGCTGTAGTAGTAGCTGTAATACTGTTGCCCATATTCCTTAATCAGAAAGCATGACAATTATTTTTGTTGGAAGATATGGAAGCCTTGGCTTGTGTTCTTCTTCAGCCGGATAGTAGTTACACAATTTTATAAAAGCAAAATTACACTCGGCAAAAGCAAGAAGGCCACGCTGTTATCAAGCTGTTTAGATATTAGGTTTGTAAGTTACGGGGCATATAGACTAAGCAAGATACAAGTTGAAAAGTTCTAAATGGTCTGTATAATGGCAAGAGGTGCTACTATGCGGGGTTGTCATTCGTGGTGGAGGAGGCAGGGGGTGGGTGTTCCTCTCATTTATTTGGAGAAAAATTATTATATATTCCATGCCCCTTGATTATCTAGATATGAACCCCTCTTACCTCCCCCCCCAAAAAAAATGCTGGAGATTCGTCCCTGCTACTAGGCCTATGCGTGATAGTTTTTATATGAAAATTAAATATGATCAAAATGCCTTAAAGCTCGTTTGAACGCGTGTTAGTTGTTGAGGTGGGCAATGTGTAGCATGTTCGAATACATTATATTCGTGTTCGGGGCACTAAAGTGAGACGATTGGAGTCTCTGAAGCATGTGTATTTTAAAAAGTAGTTGGCTTAAATGATAATTTTAGTAGTTTGGTTCTTAGAAGGAACCTGGGTTTACCAAATTTGCTTCATAAGAGGATAGTATACAGATGATAAAGTTTTGGCTACAGGCATTACATTTGCCAGATAACCGTCTAGTGAAGGTGGCTTGTAATGAGATGTTGAAATTTCCATAAAAGGTAACATGGCCAAAACAGTTTAAAGCCCTGCTGCATAAAGCTGGCTTCTCATGGGCATGAAATGAAGGCCAGGGTCCCGATTTCAAACCAGATGATTTCCTTAAATTGCTGGATTTGCGGCTTAGGGAACAGGTAATCCAGGTCTGGCTGACTGGGGTTGAGAAGTCAGGCACTGAAAGGTTTTATAAGCAGGTTAAAGTAGTGTATGGAGAGGAGTTTTACTTGAGACTGAAGCTAATGTAGAGGGAGATGAAATGCTGGCTACAAGCACGAGCAAATTGTGTGCATAGGTTATGATGTTTTTATGTTGTTATTATGTTGTTGCATAGGGGACACTGGGATTATTATGATGCAGATGGTCCGGGAGGTAAGTGTGCCTGTCCCCTTTGAGGGGAGTATGGGGAAAACCTGGAACATTTTATGAGCAATTGCCAAACTTTGGAGAATTTAAGGAATAGTTTTTGTTTTTGTTTTTTAGAGGGGACGCACCATAACTCTCAGCTATCGCTCTTCTAGGGAGCTAATTATTGCTTTGGAATGCTTCATAAACAATTTTTTGGAGGAACGGAAATTATGATTTCAAAATGTTGATATATATATATATATATATATATATATATATATATATATATATATATATATATATATATATATATATATATATATATATATATAGAAAGAAGGCGTCCTCCTCCTGTCGCAAGACAGTTCCTTTCATCTTAGTCCTGATTTGCAACAAAAGTAAAATAGAGCCAAAAGGCAGCTAATATTTTTGAAACCATTTTTGCCAAAAAATTAAATTTTATATGACTTAAAAACAGCTGAAACCTTCCTGAAAATACACCCTTGATAGGGACCCAATTAAATTCAGCCTTTAGTGTTTAATTGTCTCATTCTTTCTGTTGATGAGGCAACTGTCTCTCTCGAGACATAAGAGGGAACAACATCACAATTTTCTGTGCAAATTTAATAATTTCAACGAAAATCTTTCAAAAGAAGTCTATTCGCTTAACATGGAGTCACGGAAGGGTTTGGATTTTAAATTATACCTTAATATTTATTGTTCGTGAGGAGAATTGTCAAGTGAGTTTAGATGAAAGGGAAAAAATTGAATAAAACAACACGTCAAATGGGAAATCAATAGTGAATATAGATGTTTTTAAAAATTACTGAAGGATATTACATAAAAAAAGAAGCTACATGATTCCATGAACTTGAATCATCAGCAATGTTCTTTCTTATTTATTTTTTTTTTTTTTTTTACTTATTTTAAATAGATATGCCCGCACAGATATACACAGCCATATGATTATGTACATCCAAACCAAACTATTGTCACGATTTTGTGTGTAAAAATCGAATATGTCAATTTTAGTGAACATCAGTTTAAGAAAAAAACAAAATAAGTACGAAGGTTTTTTAAGGCTTCAATATCAATAAGCAATTAGCCGTTTCAATAAGTTATTTGATCTAGATCCCAGTTTTCACCACACTAAGTGCTCACGCGATGACTGAGTTCTAGCCCTAGACCCTTTTTCGGCATCAACTTCTCAGTCTACATTAGATCAAATATATTGTAGTAACGGGCCCAGAGTAAGGAAAAAACACGCCAATACATAACAATGTACTAAAAATCTAAATTTGAAATAATTATTGCAACCGAAGGATCTGCATTTTATGCTGATACTAAATGTCTAAAATATACTTTGTTCACCAATATCCATCAAATGTTGTTGCTATAAATGTATTTAATAATTTCAGAAAAATGGAGGAAACACCCTCCATCCCCAGAGGAGATCCGATGTTGATCAAATTTTCAGTCAAAACTATCGCCGCACTATGAAACATGTTAGATGCCCTGAAGCTTCCATGGTGATTCCTTGAACAATGATAACCAAAAATCTTCTTTTTGTGGTATAGGCACTATGTTTTTTTTCCAAATGTTTAACTGATATCACTAGGGGTGATGTATTGAATCAGCAGGCTTCGGACTCTCAAAGAGATCTGATTGTAAGAGAGATTTGAATACTACTATCCTTTTTAAGAAACAGAAGAGATAAGATGGAAAGTAGCCTCTCCCTCGCAATCTACTCTTATTTAGTCCCTTGCAGCCAAAAATGGCATCGAATCAAAAAATTTAAATAAGTATTATATTAAGAAACGTCAAGATGCAAAAATATTGTCTCACGATCAATATGACCACCCTAGGAAACAGCCCAAAGTTAATGATTTCTCGATATGGGCAATATGAATATGAGAGACTTTACTCTAAAGACGGTATTTATTACCACTATTGCATCTGGTCTTCAAAAAAGTGAAATTCATGTTTTATCTGTCAGTTCAGTAAGATTTTCAAAGAATTATACAACTCTGAGTTTCTTCTATTTTCTTAGACCCAAAACCATGGAGCATCATGAAACACCCTCTCCTAATCTTCTACCCGCTCCAGATATGGATCCAACTTTGTGCCCAGTGACAATATTATCTATCTATGCACAAGGTACAGCTAGTGTCAGAAGTCAACAAGGAAAAAAAAAGTTCTTCATTCCTTTTTCTGAAACAGCACAACAAGAGATGGTGGCTGGAACCATTCCCTTATATAGCAAACCATAAAAATCAAACAGATCGTGGTAACGAACTGTAAGTAAGGAGCGACCCAACTCAATACCAATAGAAACTCTAAAAAAAGGAATTTTAATACCAATAGATATATCAAAAGAATCGGTTTATTATGCTAATTTCAAATGTATAAGTTTCATTAAGTTTAGTCTTGCACATTAAAGGTTAAGAGCCACAGAAAATTGGTCTGATTTTTGAAACAAAGGGTAAACACCCCCTAAAAGTCATAAAATTAAAAAAAAAAAAAATCACACCATCAGACTCAGCATATCAGAAAACCCAACCGTAGAGGTTTCAAGTTTCTACCTGTAAAAATGTGGAATAGTGTATGTTTTGCAAGACGAGAGATCACGGTTGGGAGTTTATTTGTTTTTTTTTCCCAGGGGTGATCGTGTCGACCCAGTAGTCCTAGAATTTTGTGAGAGGGCGCATTCAAATGGAAATTAAAAGCTCTAGTGCCTTTTTTAAGTGACCTGAAAATTGGAGAGCAAATAGACCATTTCCCCATCCCTTTTTTCCTAAAATCATCTGATCAAAATTCGTTTTGTTCACCATAACTGAAAGGCCCCGTAACTATGTATTTGGATGAAGTATGATCCCCCACAGTCCCCGAGGAAAGGTCCTAAAATTTTAAAATTTCCCCATTGCGTACGCAAAGTATTTGTTATTGGTAAGTATTTTTACATTTCTGTATTGGGGGGGGGCAAATTTTCTGCTGAGGTTTTTTCCACGGGCGGAATTGTCCATGGGAAGGGAAGTTTCCGGGGGGTGAACTTGTCAGGGGAAATTATACAATGGTGGAATTTGCCATAATTCACAAACAAAATTCCTTTCATATATCTTGCTTTCTCTTTTCGGTCTCAATTTTAAGCATGGAGCTGTTAAGGTTAATTATTAGGGATAAATTTAACGGGATTGATTTGTCTAGAGATAATTTCCGCTGGGAGAGGATTTCTCCATGGAGGTTTTGCCAGATTTCCTGGCATTATATAAAAAACGGTCAGCAATAAAACAAAAAACAAGTATTCTCAACCTAAAGTAAGGAGCAACATTGAAACTTAAGTCGAAAACAAATTATTACTTATATGAAGGGGATTGCACCATCCTCAAAACCTCGCTCTTTACGCTAAAATATAAACTTTGTCCCAATTCTTTAAGAACGACTCCTGAAATTAGAACCATAAGAAGTTTTTTTAAAGTATTAAGAAACTTTGGCGTAAAGAGTGAGGTTATGAGGAGGGGCCAATCCCATTTATATGCGTAATAATTTCTGTTCGTTTTAAGTTTTAATGCTGCTCCTTACTTTCAGTAGAAAAACTTGTTTTTTTTTATTTAGCATACAAGGCAGCTAATAAAGAGCATAGAAAAAAAAGAAAAAACATTATACAAGATCCATGGCGGGATCGTGGGCGTTATTAAAGTCACTATCACTTGCTGATATAATGAGTTCAGCTGGCAAATGAGCTGGCTTGACTTTAGAAAGCATTCCAGACAACACTACCTGCATGAAATCGAAAATCAAACTGATGCCCGACATAGTGTTGCAGCTCAAGTTGAATATTTGAATCAGTTGAATATTTGAGTTTAAAAGTAAATGATTATATACTCGATTTTTTGAACCACCCACCAAACGGGTTTGAATCTAAGCATTGCTAAATATATCTACCAGTGTAGGTGGTAATTTGTGCCGCCAAAATCGTACTTTCGAATGGTAGTTCTTTTTGGCCGTCCAAAGCCAACACAAATCTCACACACTGGTGCATAAAGCCCTCCCTCCTCCTCGCTCATAGTGAGGCATGGAATTATAAGGGATTTGGCATAAAGATAGAAACTGAGTTTGTTTCACTTCAAGCTGGGGTGGTTATTAGTAATTTAGCTGTTTTTCTTTTCTCTGTAAAATAACAAATTGAACTGACTGAAATTGAACTGATTGTACTTGCGAAAGGAACCTGGATCAGCATACAAACGGATTTTGCTGAATTTTGTGGTATAGTAATCTTGTCCCTTGTTTCAAAAAACATAATATGTTTTGTAAATATACCAGTTTATAAGGTAAGTATGGGCTAGACAAACTGAGCTCTCATTTGGAACTTCGGTTTCCGTAATCTCCCGTTGCTATATTCAGCTGGTTGATCAGATCTCGTTTCTTTGGAAGTGTGCAAAATTTCTGCCCATTTAACTATTAATCATATTGTCAGCTTCTAAAACAGGACTAATTGAAACTAAGTATAATTATAAGCTAAATATAGAAACTAAATAAACGATGCATCATACATTGCTAACGCATATGATACCGCGAATGTCCAAAATTTCTTGTTCTCTGCTTTGATTCAATTAGCTTTACGAGTAAGCATTTTCAGTCTCATGGAAGCTATGATGGTAAAAGTTAAAGTTAGGTTAGGTTAAAAAGTATTCTAAATATCACAAATGGGCTAAAAACCTAACCTAAGCTAACCTAACCTCGCCAAGCCTAATCTAACCTAACCTGTCATCATCGAACCTTTCATTAAATTGAAAAAAACTGACTAGAAAAAAATCCAACTAGAAAAGAAGGTATTTTGGACATTCACCGGTGAATGTTGACATTCACCAATTTTCGGACATTTACGATAACACATACACCAAACGAACACCTCTTTCAAACAAAAATTATGTCCGGATTAGTAATCCTTGTTAATTTAATGGCTCAAAGCTACGACTTTCTGTTCATTTCTAACTTCAGTTCTCTTTAGTTCTCTTTAAATTTCATTAAATATGTATTTACTTAATTAATTGCCATCTCCTTAGAGCATAAGAAATCCCTCTGTAACATAGATTATCCTTAGAAAATCATTAATAAAAGTAAAGCCAATATTCACCTGTTTAAACGCGCGATACATCTGCTGGATTTCTTTCTTACTAAATTTCGTTATGCTACAAAGGGTGTCCAAGTCTGGGGGAGGGCAGCGGTGAGAGGTGTAATCATAACGACAATCCCAAGCTGAAATAAAGTATTTTATACACAGTATATTCCTTTTTCTCAGCTTCTTTACTATGTTTTTTATTTCAATTTCTTTATTCTAAAGCACAAAAATTTCTTCATTAAGCAAAGTTTGGTTATATTTATGTTGTTCTTATGATTTAGTTTTTTAGAGCATCGATCAGAATTAATGCAAATGAGGCCTTGTCCTCCTTATGGATTTTTCAGGCCAACTCAGCTGACTAGGAGCAGCATTTTGTTCACCAGATTCCACTTTTCTTAAAACAGTAAGTCGCTTCAATTGCGCCCGATTCAACTTTTGGATCCTACGAAGCACCATATATATATATATATATATATATATATATATATATATATATATATATATATATATATATATATATATATATATATATATATACATAGCTGTTGGTGTGGCGCGAAGCACCACACCAACACCTAGCTGGTGGGGGCTCTTCGCCCCACACCAACCCCACCCCCCACCGGCGTAAGTCGTTACGCACCATATTAGTTACGCACCATTGTAGTTGTGTCCCTGTGTCCCACCTGTGAATAAAGATATATATATATATATATATATATATATATATATATATATATATATATATATATATATATATATATATATATATATATATATATATATATATATATATATATGTTTTTAACTACGTAAAACTTGCGAATATACAACATTGTTCGCTGACCCATTGTCTGTGCATATAAATAGATTGTCAGGTTTACCGACTCTTGAACATGCAACATATAATTGTCCATGGGAAAACAAACCGTATTAAGATCTATTCCGCATTTTTCTAATGATTGCCCTTTAGCTTTGTTGATGGTGATTGCTAATCGAATATTCCCTGTGTCCCGGTCGTCATTTATATTCCCTGTGTCTGGGTCGTCATATATATATATATATATATATATATATATATATATATATATATATATATATATATATATATATATATATATATATATATATATATATATATATATATATATATATATATATAATAATAATAATTTATTTCTTACCCACTTACAAAAGGGAAAAAGTGGAGTACAAGGAGAAAAACAAAGAACTACAAATAACACAAAGAACACAAAAAACACAAAATAAATAACACAAATATAAGAAAAAAAATATAACAATTTAGCAAAAGAGGCGGACAAGATGATTGTTAGGACCAAGACGGATTGGCGCTTGATCAATTAAATCAATTATATATATATATATATATATATATATATATATATATATATATATATATATATATATATATATATATATATATATATATATATACATATATATATATATATATATATATATATATATATATATATATATATATATATTATATTTATATATACATATATATATATATATATATATATATATATATATATATATATATATATATATATATATATATATATATATATATATATATATATATATATATATATATATATATATATATATATATATATATATATATATATATATATATATATTGATAGATAGAAAAAGAATCGAGCTTTTCTATACCAAACAAAACTTAAAAAACACATAAGTTAGTTGAGATTACAAAATGAGTTAATCTACCGTTCATATCGGTTCTAATATATAAAATTCATTAAATCTACCTGGTCAAAGTTGCCAGCATACTCAAATACTCTCAAGGTTAGATAAGGGGAAATGTACACAGAAGGGAAATCATACATTTTTCCCAAAACTATTCCAAATTCTTAATTTTTTAGAAACCTAGAGTGGATATATCAAGCCCTTGACTATTTACAAAAATTTGTTCTCCGTCATTTTTTTCTGAGAAGGGTAGCAACCGGTGGGTTTTTTGTTTCTTATTTTTACTAGGAATTATCATATCAAAGCTGTAATACTGGAGGAAGACTAATTCGAATGTAAATGTAGAATATTAGCGCCCTTTTCATGTAAAAACGAATCGCACCAAAGAAAAGTACCGATTTTTTCCATTTTGTGTCGCAAATTAACGTTTTTTGCATGAATACAATCAAATTACTATCAAGCAGGCCATCCGAGAGCAGTTATAAGCCATTTAATTATACAGATATCCACCGTAAAGAAACACTAGCGAAAATTCTGTTATAGTGAATCAGCTCAATACTCTCTAAAGCTTAGCTATTGTATATAGTAATATGAGAGCTTTCTCTGAACAAATAACACCAGTTGCGTTTTAAGATACGTAGTTTTGAGCATTGTAGGAGCCAAAGGGTATTCAGAAAAGACCTAGAATCCCATGAATGATTGGGTTGTAAAGGTTAATCATAAAAGTACAAAAAGACTTGATAGAACAACTCTATAAATAAAAGGTTAAGTTGGCTTGAGCCTAATAACCATCAAAAAGGAGATTCCTGAGGCTTAAAGAGAATCGTAACTCGTAACTAGTGCTTCAATCCAAGCTTGAGCTGGTCAATTTACTAGATATTTAGCCTTTTTCTAAGGAAAATAATTAGACTAAGCGTTAAAAACGGGTTCTCAGAAGGCAATAGTTCGCTACTCATTATGGAAAGATTTAACAACATTATGAGAAACTAGAATTATTTGATTACCTGGACTCAGGGTATCCCAAAAAATAGTGCCTCAACAATTCAAACTCTTTCGTCGTTTTCCACCACAGTAGAACCACTTCATAAAAAATGGGTAAACAATTAATACGAAAAAAAATGAAACAGCTGGCCTTTTTAAGATATCAAAAAACCCTATAAAACAATATTTTTCTTTCCTATGCCACTTCCTACGGTATTTTACACTTTTCTTGAAAAATTTTACATTCAGATAAAAAAAAAATGCTAAAAATTTTAAAAGCATAAGATATTCATAGCCGTGACAAAACTTCTGCCCTCACAACTTCTGACTGTTATCATATAACTTGTGCTTTACTGAAAGATTATCAGAAATGAAAAATTTATAAATTGGTAGTTCCAAATGTTTTGTTAAGACTTGAAAAAATAGTTCTTATACAGTTTAATTGTAATGGGTAGAACAAATAGAAACTTACATGGTTTGTGAAAATCTCCAGGATTAGATCTGCCATATACAGAAGATGTACCTACGAGAGCAAAAATATTAAAATTGACAAAAGTTGAAAAATTGAAGGAATAAACCAGCAGCAGAAAAAAATGAATAGTTATTGTTGAGGGCCTTAAAACATTGAAAAGGTAAAAATGAAGAAACAAATCCAAAAATAAAGCCTCATTTAGTTAAGAAGCAATCCAATATAAATGTTTGACAATTTTATATGACTAAAATTAGGTTTTTTTTAATGAGTTTTCTACCATTGAGTAGACTTTACGTAAAACTAGATAAACTAATATTCAATACCAAAAGGGGTCTATTTACATCCATATTTCCTTAGACGAATTCCTTAGACAAAATATATACATATGTTTCTTAGCTATACATAGGCCATAAGACTATAATTAAAGCATATATGATTAAGTGTGTTCGGTGGTGGGGTCTCACCCCAATAACTCGAGATTTCAATGGTTATTGTATTTCTACCTACATTTTTCATGTGGTTGATACCTTTCAATAAAATTCACCCCCCCCCCCTCAAACACATTCCTGTTTAGTGTTTGATCCAAGCTGTTTTTGGACCGGTCACCGAGGTCAACTTAATTAAATGTGAAGCGTCTCAGGTTTTCTCCTCAGCCACTTCTTTTGTTAATGATGACCATAAGAGCCTGGGAAAGGCTCCTTCCCTTCCCTGGGAAAGGATTTTAGGTTACAAGTTTTAGTGCCTTTTCAAGGGACTAAAAGAGACTTGAGGGAATTGAGTTTTTCTCTTTAGTTCTTTTTTGTTTGTGAATTCTAATAAATCCCGTCTACACCCAGCCATCATGGCATCGGATAGAAATTTCAGGATATCCATCAGAATACAGGAGAGTCCAATATAGGTATAAATCTAAGAATGGTATTACCCAGGTAGGCCAAGGAAAAATGCCATAAGCTATATAAAATCGCTCTTTCATTACGGACCAATTTTTGAGACGGAAACAGGGGGTAAGTTCGATCTTGGCTTTCTTAGCGACTCCAAAATTTCAAGAATTGTTCCTAAGGTTAAGCTGATATCCAAATTTTGTTTGCAGGTGAATGGTGTAAGGGGTAGAAGAACGGGCTTTAAAATGTTTTATGTTCAGCCTTATATCCGCTACAGTATGATTTCCATTTTCAGCTTGCAGCCTCAAGGTCTGTTAAGCTCTAATTGTAATAGGGCCTAGAGCGTGTCAAAAATTTGACAAAATGGTATATTTCGCTTTTTAAACCATGAAAAATTTCTATATTTGTTTTTAAAAACCGTCTGAATCTTCTTGTAGACAAGTTATATGCAGACTTTTTCATCCGATTAAATAAAAAAAACAAGTTTTTTAACTGAAAGTAAGGAGCAACATTAAAACTTAAAACGAACAGAAATTACTTCGTATGTGAAAGGAGCTGCTTCTTCATCAACGCCCCGCTCTTTACGCTAAAGTCTGACTCTTTCTCTCAACTCTTCTTTTTAAAACAGCAAAAAATTTTAGCGTAAAGAGCGGGGCGTTGATGAGGAAGCAGCTCCTTTCATATACGAAGTAATTTCTGTTCGTTTTAAGTTTTAATGTCACTCCTTACTTTCAGTTAAAAAAAACTCTTTTTTTCTTAATTTCTGAACGTTTTTGAATCAATACATGTTTTGGTTTTGGCTCTCCGCAGAGGAATAATTAAAACGAAATTTGCATTTTTTTTTTTTTGGCTCAATGGCTTTCTCATAATTTTGATCGAATGATTTTGAGAAAAAAGAGCGGGGGAGGAACCTTAGTTGCCCTCCGATTTTTTGGTTAATTAAAAAGGCAACTAGAACTTTTAATTTCTTACGAATCTTTTTATTAGTAAAAGATATACATAACTTATAAATTAGCTTACGTAAAGAAGTATTGTATTCTCATGTTTTTATTACATATATGAGGGGGTTCGCCCCCTCGTCAGTACCTCGCTCTTTACACTAAAGTTTAAATTTTGTCGAATTCATTAAGAATGACCCCTGAATCACAAAAGCCGTAGAAAAAATAGTTGAAATTACTAAAAATACTTTAGCATAAAGAACGGGGTATTAGGAGGAGGTGAGCCCCTCATATGGGTAATAATTTATGTTCGTTTTAAGTTTTAATGCTGCTCCTTACTTCCAGCTGCAAAAAAAAAACTTTTTCATATTTATTTTTTCAGTGTTTTTTTTTTAATAATACTAGTAAATCCTGCGCTCCCTTCATGGAAATTTTCTTCCACCATGACAAATTCCTCGATGGAAAGTTCCCCCAGCCTATCCCCCTCTTTTCAATCCCTCCCCCCAACCAAAAAATCCTCCTGAAAACGCCCGCACACTTCCCAATAACCATTACTATATGTAAGCACTGGTCAAAGTTTGTAACTTGTAGCCCCTCCCACTGGGACTGTGGGGGAGTACGTCGTCCCAAAGACATAGTTATAAAGTTTTTCGACTACTCTGAATAAAATGGCTATCTCAGAATTTAGATCCGTTGACTTAGGGAAAATAATTTCGGGAAAATTAAAATATTTTTGCCTTCTGGCAAAAAATACAAAATTCTACATTTTTGTAGATAGGAGCTTGAAACTTCTACAGTAGGGTTCTCTGATACGCCGAATCTGATGGTGTGATTTTTGTTAAGAGTCTATGATTTTTAGGGGGTGTTTCCCCCTATTTTCTAAAATAACGCAAATTTTCTCAGGTTCGTAACTTTTGATGGGTAAAACTAAACTTAATGAAACTTATATATTTAAAATCAACATTAAAATGAGATTCTTTTGATGTAGCTATTGGTATCAAAATTCCACATTTTAGAGTTTTGGTTACTATTGAGCCGGGTCGCTCCTTACTACAGTTCGTTACCACGAACTGTCTGATATTTTCTTCAAGTCTACCTATGTCAAATCGGTTCTACGTTGCTTTTTCCTGTGTTTTCACGAAGAGAAATGTTAGAAATATTATGTCAGAGCTATGGAAAATCTACAACTTGAGAACCAGTCATAGCTCTTCGCCAACTTTACTATAATTTTGAGAACCCACTATGGTAGATTTCCTCGGCAAAATAGCTTAGGCCCTCCCCCTTCTTCTGATTCCTGAAAAGATAGTATGTATATTGAAGCCCCAAAAATTACAATAGGATTCGTCTATTCTTCCACCATGTTTCAGTATGAGCCCGAAATGTTTTCGATAGATTTCGTGATGCCCGATTTTTAGGGATTTTCCCTTCCTTCACGGAGTTTTTTTTTCTTACTAAGATATTTTTCATAGTAACAATTTTAACAATGCTCTTTAAAGATTTTTACCAAATCTTTATTTGCTTTGACAATAGGATTGTTGTCATCTAGATCATAAATGTTAGCTGTTTTATTTTTGTTCTTTTTTAAATATTAGACCGGGCTTTTAAGAATTTCGCTTTCCCAAGATTGTCTGCCCTCAATTCTCCAAACTAACTTCCTAGCTGCATACCTTGCACTGGTTTTGATAATTGGATATACCGCTGATGGACTAAAAGAAATATGTACAAATTCAATAAAAAAATTAAAAGGGATAATTAAGTTTCATAATGGAAAAATCTTCAAATCCGTATATTGCGGGTGATTGTGTTTTTATGAGAAAAAAAAATTGTTTGACTCAACTTGCAAATCTAGTATGTTCAAGAGAGGCAAGTTAATACCATTAAAGTCTATTATATTTTATGTTTTTTGCCACCCCTTAACTACCCCCTACTCCTAAAAGGTAAAAGTAAAAACGCTATTTGAATTGAAAGCTTTGTTCAATAAACTATTTTTCCTCTGTATTTAAAAAGAATTGATTTAAAATCAAGAAAAATAAAAGGAGGAACATAAATTTTTAAAAAGAAAACTACGTGAATTGTTAGAGACAATTTATTTCAAGACGTAAAATCAGAATAATTGTAGTATTGCCACACCTCTGGCAATATACTACTAATACAACACTACTACTGCAGTTATTGCTCAACTACTGCGACTACCACTATGATGCAAGTGCTATTAAGAATAAGGGTATGAAGGTGAAAATTTGTGAGAATACAGAGGTAAAATTTAAACTGAATCAAAACACATTATGTGCAGGCATCAAACAGTTTGTGGTAATGAACTGTAGTAAGGAGCGACCCGGCATGGGGAGGGGTGGTCAACTGGCCAAAAGGCAAGATGCGCATTCGATTACTGCTATTAAGACTACTGCTCCTGCTACTACCACTACTAAAATGATATTACTAATAATAAGATTAAGGTTATGCAAATGAAAATTTGAAAGAATATAAAGGGAAATCTCAACTAAATCAAAACACAATATGTGAATGCAATTGTCTTACCGAATCAAGCTTGAACTTACAGGACATCATGGATGGGGATGTTCAACTGGCCAAAAGGCAACATATGCCTGTGACTACTGCTATTAATCCTACTTCTTCTACTGCTACCTCTACAAAAATGGTACTAGTGCTATTAAGACTAGGGGTATGCAAGTAAAAATTTGAGGGAATAAAGAGGGGAAATTTTAATTAAATGAAAACACACTATCTTCATGCAAATAGTCAAAATGGCGTATTTTAGGATTGGATCAGAAAATTGCGTAAGAATTTCTAGGGAATGGTTAAAGGGGAAGATTAATTGACAAAAAGCCAATATGTGCAAGATATTGCTAATACTACTGCTACTACTACTGTCAATGCGGCTTCTACTGCAACTATTACTGACTCTATTAGTTTTAACATCAAAATTTCAGGAAGTCTTTAAATGGAAGTTCAACTAAATTAAAAATTGCTATGGATTTACAGGTTATCAAAAGGGCATATCGGCAATATCATAAGAATGACCAATTCTACTAAATTGAAACTTCCAGGGCTTGATCATGGGGATGTTCAATTAACCAAAAGGCAACAGGTTAATACTACTACTGCTACTAGTGCTGGTGCCATTAATTATTAATACCACTACTAGTCCTCCTACTATTACTGCTGTAACTGCTATTACAATTATGGCTGAGTGTTTGAAAGTGAAATTTTCAAGGAATACTGATGGGGGACATTGACCTGCATCAGAAAACGCCGTGTGAGTGTGGGTTGTAAAAAGGTTGTATCAATAACAGTTTAGAAACAACCTGATGTGTGAAGTTGGAGTTGATGAAGTGTGAAGTTGGATTTTTAATGTGTGAAGGTGGAACGACCTGAAATTTGGTGTTCGAAGGAATTTCGAGGGGAAAGTTCAACTAAATCAAAACGTGTTATGGGCATACTGATTGTCCAAAGGGGGTAAACACAAGAATGACTAAGGGTAATAAGTTGGAACTTTCAGGGAATGAGGAGGGGGATGATCAGTTGATCAAAGGCTTGTTGACGGGAATGATGAATTAACCAAACGGTACTACGTGCATGTTGCCACTGTTGCCACTATTATGACAGATACGACTACCACTTCTATTGAGTTTAAGGATATTAAGGTGAAACTTTCAGGTAGAAAACTGTTTATAATGCTCTTAAATAAAATCAACAATTTTTTTTAACTGAAAGTAAGAAAACGTTAAAAATCCAAACAAAAAGAAATTATCACGTATATGAGCGGGTTGCTCCACCTCAATGCCTCGCTCTTTACGCTTTAATTTCTTCAGAATTATTGAAGCAGCATAGACGACCTAATTAATTAAACGGACACTTCTAATTAATTGACCCTTGTGTCTCAGGAGTCATTCTCAAATGATTAAACCAAAAAAGTCAAACTTTAGTGTAAAGAGCTAATTAATGAGAAGGGGATAAGCCCACCCCCATTTACGTAATAATTTCTGTTGGTTTTGGGTTCCATTTGCTCATAAATGGTGATTTGTTGTATTTTTACGCTTGGAAAATTATTTGAACGAATTTCTGCTCATTTTTGGTTTAATGTAGCTCTTTACTTTTCTTGAAAACACATTTTTTTAATTAGTTTTTTAAATTGATGATTTAAAGGAAAACATGTAAAAGATGAAATCATTGTTGATTTTTTTTTATATTTTAGATTGAATTACTTGACTTAAGTCCCATCCATCCTCGAAGATTGTTTTGAGACCTCTTCATTCACTATGTGATTTATGTGACGTCTATATGAGCATCTATCTTCAGTCAGGCGTAAAAGTTGTGGTAGGTTGAGTGTAGAGAAGTTCTCTTTCCATCTCTTCAGGGGTCGATTTCTGAGGCGAGGACCATGCACACGACCATGGAGGACCATTTTCAGAAGACGGGAAATCTCCAACCATTGGATGTGACCTAGCCACCCAAGCTGTTGCAATTTTATCTTGTCTAGTATGGTGTGTCTGATGTTGAGTCTTTTAAACAGTCAAATATTGGAGATCCTGTCATGTATGTGATGCCCGAAATACGCCAAATAACTTTGTTTTGAATGCGACTAGGCGACGTTGGTCATCTGCTTTGAGGGTCCATGATTCACAAGCACAAATGACAATGGGGTCAATCAGTGTGTTGAAGATTCTTGTCTTTAGCAGTTTCAACAAATTCCTGTTCCTCCAGATCAGCATCAAGACTTTAAAGCTAGAGTTGGCAAGCGCCAGGTGCCTATTAATATCTTTCGAGTGGTTGTTATCGGACGTTATAAGGCTAATAAGGTAGGTGGAATCTTCGACCATTCTATGTTGCCACCACCGAGCTGGAGGCTAAAGCTTTTTTTGTGGAATTGATGGTCATCCCAAAGCGGCTGGTGGTTGATTGGGTGTTGTCAGCCTGGTACTGAAGATCACCAAAGTTATCGTGCAATTGGTCTATGTCGTCTACATAAGCTAGTTTATCAATCAATATTCCCCCAATGAAGACACCTGACGAGTTGTCAAAGAGTAATAGGACAGCGGTAAGGAACAGTGTAAACTGTTCCCGTGAAAACAAGCAACCCTGCAGCACACCAGTCGCTGTTTCAGAGCTATTAGAAACGTCTTCTCCCGTCATGACACGGCTTCTGAACTTTGAATACATATATCTGATCAATGATACTATGTTTTGTGGTATACCAGAGTGGAGCAGAATGTGCCACAGACCTTCTCTCCATATGAGGTCGAAAGCCTGCTTAAAGTCAATGAAAAGGTGGAAAATACTACGACCAAGTTCAATATATTTTCCATAATCTGTCGGACCATAAATATCTGATCAATTGTCGATCTTATTGGGCGGAAACCGGCCTGACATTCTGGAATAACAGTTGAAGCTACAGCTCTTATACGCTCCAGCATTATTCTGGTGAGTATTTTAGTGGCGTGTCTCGTAAGGCTTATAGTCTGGTAGCTATCACAGATTGTTTTAAGCCTTTCTTATGGAGTGGAACTATCATGGGTTCACGCCATGAGGAGGGGAAGTGACCTTCTTCCCTAGCAGCAGTAGCAATTTTTAAGGTATAGTTCACCACGGGGATCGCAATTTACTTTTAGTAACTCCGGTTGGATTCCATCTGAGCCTGACGTTGTGTTTGTCCTTCAGCCCTTGATTGTGGATTCTATATCAGAAAGAAGTGGGGATGGGCTTGGGTTTGTGGCGATTACTGGGAGGCTGGTAAGTGCCGATGGGTCTGGGCTATGGGTAAGCACCGATGCTTTTAGATTGCTAAACTGAGCTCCTTGACACTCCTTGATACAAAGAAAAAGAGTTCCTAAGAATTTCTTTTTTTAGCTGAGGTATTATTCAGTTTTCTTTTATCTTATAATGAATAAATTAAAATGCTTTAAAGACTTTTTGGCATTTAGATGAGCATGAAATGACACTTAAACATTTTAGGAGGTTCGAAGAACGACAATGCTATCATTACTTACGGCAATTTATGTATGTTTTAAGTCTAGTATTACTGTTAATGATGACTGTTGACAATTTTAGGTTCCGTTTTTTTGTTCATGGCCATTTTTCTCATTACAGATTTAACATCTTGTAAAAGCTAATTTCTTCTCATTTTAAGTTTAAAATTTTCTCCTTATTTTACACAAAAAACAACATTTTTTATTTAATTCAATCTCAATTTGCTTTTAATTGAAAGGGTGTTGTAAACATAAATTGTAGTTATGTTAAAACACAAAATCGAAAAGAAAATAAGAACAAGACCTACGTTGCCCGGGCAACGTGAAGTGGTGCGGCAACCTTTGTCCGGCTTCGCCGACTAAAGTGTTGCGAGAGCAACACTTTGGTTTTGTTTCTTCGCTATCGATCAGTAATCACATGATCAAAGGCTATTCCTCAGTGTTAAACTGAGTACAACAAAATAGTATCGAAAGAAGGGACTAAATTGACTTTGCAGCCAGTTGAACTTTATCCTTTTCAGTCGTAGACATCGTGACGGATGAAAACTGGGAATAATATCTTATATAATCTAGTTGGTATTATAAAGCTATCCCTAACTTTTCAGGATCAAAATACCATAGATGACATTCTATTAATTATTGCGAAACTATCTCATTGTTTTACATTCTCGTTTGTGCTTGTTTCTTCACTATCGGTTAAATGATAAAGTTGTCAGCCTATCGAAGTTTTTAAAACAGTATGTTCTAACAAAAACGCAATCAGTTATCACATGACCAAAGTCTATTCCTCAGCGTTGAAAAAACAACAACTACAAAATAATTTCGAAAGAAGGGACTAAATTGACTTTGCAACCAGTTGAACTTTATCCTTTTCAATCAAAGACATCGTGACGGATGAAAACTTGGAACAATATCTTATATAATCTAGTTGATATTATAAAGCTATCCGTAACTTTTCAGGATTAAAATACCATAGGTGACACTAATTATTACGAAGCTACCTCATTGTTTTACGTTATCGTTTGTACCTGTTGCGGAAACACTTAATTCTGTCAGACTTAAAGAGATCGAGTACAATGTGCACCAATTTGCAAAAATTTCTAGCCCAAAGTGAACAGATTCTTACTTACAAGTCCCTCTCCCGTGATAGACATCAAGTTCACCGGATGAAAAAAAATGGGTACACCAACTAGCAAAAGTTGCAAACCCCTCATCGCTGAAGATGATTGTAGCCCAACAGCCGATTACTGCTTACAAGTCCCCTACATGTCTTACCACTGGAACCAAATTGGCTTAACCATCAAATACACCGGAAACAAATAATAGGTACACCAACTAGCAAAAGTGGCATACCCCTCATTGCCAAAGATCATTATGAGCTAACAGCAGTTTCTCGCCCAAAGTGATCCGATTCTTACTTATAAGTCCCTCTCCCGTGATAGGAATCAAGTTCACCGGAAACAAATAAATGGGTACACCAACTAGCATAGTTGCAAACCCCTCATCACTGAAGTTGACTTTAGCCTAACAGCAGATTATTACTTACAACTCCCCTACATGTCTTACCACTGGAACCAAATTGGTTTTACCATCAAATACACTGGAAACAAATAATAGATACACCAACTAGCAAACGTTGCTAACCCCTCATTGCCTAAGGTGATTATTACTAACAGCCAACTGTTGCTTACATGTCCTCTATATGTCTCACAATTTGTATCGGCCTAAAATTCGTTTCAGTGTGTACCTAACTATTGAAGTTTTCAACCCCTTGAAACTTTCAAACTGGTATACCTCATGAAGGAATTCTTGTACCAAAAAATGGATGTCATATACTTTGATCAGCTCATCAAGAGCTATCAATTGCCGTCGAAAAAAAACATTTTATCTGTCTCAGTTTTAAAGTTGATTTTTTTGCCGTAGGCCAACTTTCTAACGTCACCACTTAGAAAGGAGCAAAGGATAAGCTCCGATTTCTTTAGCAATGAGATAACTTTTAAAGTTTATTAGGCACATCTGATACCATGTCTCTACCGCAATCCCAAGTCCGTAAAACCGAATGATAAACTCAGCTGAAATCACGAACAGAAATGGGTAGAAACAATAGATGGCAGCACTTTCGGACCCATTGGAAAATGCCACAGTTTTGCTTCTGTAAATATTTTTATTTATCACTCAAATAAGATATATTGGCTGTGAGGCGGGTAACTGCCGTATATATTTAACACTTATAGATTTTAGTCCATCTTCAATTTGAAAGTAGTGCCTGCATGCTTGCCTGCTAGAACGGAGCTTTCCACTCGAAAGCAGAAACATGCTTTGATGAAACGAAAGCTTGGCTGCAGAACTTCAGGTACTCCTCTCTGACATAGGCGATATAACTCCACTTCACTTCGCACACCATAGGCTCTGGCTCGTGGACAAGCAAAAACCATCCTTTTTGGCCCCAGGCAAGAGTTCTGCGGAGCTTTCCAAAATGTAATATCATATTCATCAATCCGACCTGAGGTCCACACTTTCCGTAAAAACCGCAAAGGTTAGACCCATACCAGTTTCCAGGAATAAGCTGAGATCGGCGACATAGGAAAAAAAACGGGACGAAACCTAAGTGTTGCTCTCGCAACACAAGGAGGACAATTAACAACCAGTGAAAAATCGTCCTTGTTCTTATTTTCTTTTCAATTTGTGTTTTGTCTTGATTAGCCATTGTGGTCTCAGAAATTATTTTTGTAGTTATGTTGGTTAATATTTTATATCAACTGATAACAGTTAATGTTTACCATTAATAAAAACCGTAGTGATGGTATCGTGTAGCCGCCATAGTGTAGTTCGTCACTTTTGAAGTAAGTGTACAATGATTTTGGACTTCAACATTGCAGCGTCAGCCTCGGGGCTCTAATCAATAAAATTATAATTCCTTAAGTACCACTTTTAATGAAAATCGAACTGTATTTGTAAGATATTCACTTAAGCTGTATTGATTTTTGACTTTTGTATTGCATTATATATTTCAGATTTAATGGCTCAGAGGCCTTCAACCAGAAATCTTAGTTGAAACAAAATACACATTGTGAAAAATACACTTTGTTGATTTTAAGTTAATACAGTCCCACTGCGACTGAATAGATTTAAGGATTAAAATAATAATGATTCAGTACCGTTTCCGAAGCATTCCTGAATGATCATAACAGAAAACAAGTCAAAAAAGGTACACATTAGGAAGCAGGGTTTAGTGAGGTGTAGTGCTAGAGGGAGCACGGACCAAAAAGCCTTAATCTTGGCTCCAAACGCACAGATTGAAATTCCATGCATGTCTCTGTTTTTTTCAATTGTGTGTTTTTAGAAAGAGAACTGAACTTTTATATTTTTAGATAGGCCTTGAATTTTCCAATGTTGAGATCTCAAACATGTTTAATATGAAGATCTAATTTTCGTCCAGGTACCCTACCCTTTTTTATACTATTTTTCTCCTCCTTATAAAATTGTATATTCTTAGGCTTATAACTTTGGATGCGTTAATTTAAACTTTATGTATTTTGTATATACTGAATCTCAAAACAGGTTGTTTTAATATGCAAATTGATGTATTATTCTATTTCTTAGAGTCTTCTCTCGTATTGATAGAGATAACTCTTTAAAACCTTTAACACAATGAACAGTTTGACAAACGTTAAAAGTGACTACCACTTAATTCTGTACGCGGAAAAAGTCTGAAAGGTTTTGAGTATTTATAAGCCGATTGGCAAAATGACAAAATTTGTTTTTATAAGAAATGGATGTTATAAGTGCTACATAATTTTATTTCCCTCTAATGTATTGGAAAGATGGCAAAGTTCCTGAAAATTGTCTTATGACAATTAAGTTTAGGCGTTTCTGAAGTGACGAAATTAATGGATCGATGAACCTATGTGGGTCTTCTGGAAATGGCGTCTTCTGTATCAAGGCAGAGGGATGGGGTCAAAATGTTATTCCAGAAGAATAGATTGCTCAAAAAGGACAATTTTTATTTTATAGCATTTCTAATGTATCTTTTGGACCAATTCTTTCTGTAATATGCAATATACCATTATTCAGGAGCTTATACGCAGGAATATTTGAGCTGGCCCCTCTAACCACCTAAAAAATTTTATTTTCACATGTGTTCCTTTTAACACATTTGTTCCCTTTGCCTCATTTGTTCCTTTTACCAACATTTAATTTTCTACAATTCGCTCCTTATCTCATTAAACAGTGGCAACTGTCAAAACATATGTGTAGCGTACGCACTAACTAGTTCTTATCCCCTTGGGACTCGTGGCTTTAATTTCCACCGATGAAATTAATGTCAGAAATTAATTCCCCTATTTTCCAATAGTCTCATAAGAAAACAAAAGTAAATCTTGTTAGGACAATGAATAAGTGGGGCTAGATAAAGCGTATATGTCATCAATGAAACTGTCACTAAGCTGAAGGAGCAAATAAAGAAAATCCAATGCAGAATCTAGAAATTTTAATAGTACACAGAAATACCCAAGTTGGTAAAAGTAGAAATAGATAATAGACTGCTGTAATCTCGTAAGTCCAATAATCTATTTAAAATTGATACAATATTTGGTAATAAATTAGCCCATAAGTTGCCCAATTTACTAAAAAAAAACAAATGAACGTGGAGTGTCAGTTTAACATACACACACTGATATTTATTCCTTAAAGTCTTACCAATTTTTATTTATCAAATTAAAAAAATGAAAACATTTAAATTGTATTTATGTTTTTTTAGTAAAGTGCAAATTATGTTCGGGTTTTGAGAAGGCATGGGGGTTGTCAGCCTTGCACATGCAAATTTCTGCTGGTTTTGACTTTGACTCGGTTATTTATTGTAATTTCTGTCCGTTTTCGATTTTATTTATTAATTGATTGTGACTTATGGTAACTTTACGCTTGAAAGTTTATCTGACTTTTGTACGCTCATTTTGGTTTCATTTGGTCATTTGGTTGTGGAATGTTTTTTTTACAATTTCTTCTTGTTTTTATTGAAATATTCTTTTTCATGGGAAAAAGAAAATAATATTTTACATTTTTTTTCTATTAGAATCCTCAATTTGGCTTGCGATTGCTAATCCTGATACAAATAGTGTCGTTTAATTTAGTTTTATACCTCCTCAAGTTGACCTGAAAAATAAAACTCGACAGCATTTCCAAAAAAATACTATCTATGTTTTATGAAAACCTGGATACACTTACGCTCTTTTAATTTAGTTAAATTGTAAAAGTAAAAGTAGCAATATTAGAAGCCCTGAAAGTTTCAAATTAATACGCCTAGTCGTTCAAGAGATATTGCTGAAATGTCTTTTCGGCAATCAGCATTCACACAATGCCTTTTGATTTAGCTTTAAAGTAACAGTTAGCTTTAAGCATAAAGGACAAATTGCATACCTGTTGGGGGGTTGACATACCCAAAATTATTCAAACTTAAAACGAGCAAAAATAAACATGTTTAGGGCCGACAACCCTCATGCCTCCCCAAGACCAGAACATTAAAATTTTACTGAAAGTCCCCTGTTTATGGATCTCTGCTTATGGAATTATTCTTGAATAAATTTTTGTTTTAATTTCGATTGTTTCCCTGAAAATTTGCTTTAAACCTTGGTCCCTAGAAATCAAAGAAACATTGTCAAACAAAATAAAATGATTTGGATAATTGTAAATATGTTCCGAAAAGGCCGACGTAAAATCTTCAGGTTTGGTATTTTGCTTTAAAGATGATGAAATAGAATTACGATGTTGTAGCAATCTCATTTTTAAACTCTGGTTAGTACGTCCCACGTAAGAGCTTCCACAAGTATTTAATTGGTGTTTTTTAGTTTTACTGCTGATGATGAACACTGTATATGTGTTCGAAATATCCAGTTAAGTAATTTCATATCTGTTCGCTGTCAATTAAAAGGTTTCATCCCTATTTTTAACTGTTTTACTTTCGTCATGGAAAGGCAGTGTGGTCTTTGAAGTTATCTATGTTTTTACTCGTTCAAAATGTTTCTGCTGGATATATGAAGGGATAAATCCTCCTCCTTGCACCCTGATTAGAACATGTTCTATCCAGGTTGCGTTCTATCCCCAGTTAAATTGACCATTTTGATGGACTTTGTCTAAGGATCACAACAAAGGCAATGGGAGAACACACAATCCAATGGGAAAAGAAGACTCACCGGGACTTAGATCATGCTGGTGACTTAAGCATCCTAGATGAAGATGTTAGCAAAATAAATGAAATTTTAGAGTTTTGCCAGTTCAGGGTGCAGGAATAGGCTGGAAAACTAATTCTAAATAGGCAAAGTCACTAAGACTAGGAATAAGTGAAGGTGAATAGGTGGTGTTGGGGAACGAGAAAATGGATCAAGTTGATAGCTTCGCCTATCTAGGGAGTAATTATAAGCAAAGACAGTGGACCATACAAAACTGTTAAAACAGAATAGCCAAGGCCCAGGCTGTTATTCACAGTAAAAAAGAGCGGAAGAATAGAAAAATAACTCTGCAAACCAAGATTACAATGTTGGAAGCTGCAGATACAGTAATGACAGTGATCCAGTGTGGTTCTGAAGCATGAGCGCTCAGCGAAACGGTGGAAGATTTGCTTAATATTTTCCAGAGAATTTGCCCATGGACTATTTTGGGTATCCGGCTGACTAACTGCATCTCGAACACTAAGCTGTACGAAAAATGGGGTTCAATCTCACTTTCTAGGTTTATAGAGCACCAAAACGCTAGACACCCCTAACTCCCCCAAAGAAAGCGGATCCAGTCCGGTTAAATCAATCCCATATCTACAACATTTGCTCATTCTACCCACCAAGTTTCATCCCGATCTCTCCACTCTAAGTGTTTTCCAAGATTTTTGATTTCCCCCTCCAACTCCCACCAATGTCACCAAATATGGTCAGGATTTAGAACAAGAGCTCAGAGACATGAGTTCCTTCTAAATATCCAATTTGATTAAGATCTGATTACTCGTTCTTAAGTAAGATATACCTCAATTTTCTAATTTTTCCGAATTAACACCTCCCCCCCAAATCTCCTGAAGAGAGTGGATCCGTTCCAATTATGTCAATCACATATCTAGAATTTGTGCTTATTCTTCCCATCAAGTTTCATCCCAATCTCTCCACTCGAAGTGTTTTCCAAGATTTCCCGTTTCCAAGATTTCTGTTTCCCCCTCCAGCCCCTTATGTCCCCGGATCTGATTCGAAATGAAAATGGACTATCCGAGACATAAGATCTTTCTACATATCATGTTACATTAACATCCGGTCATCCATTCGTAAGATGAAGAAAACTCAATTATCACCTTTTCCAAGATTTCCAGTTTCCCCCTCTAAATCCCCCCAATATCACCAGATCTAGTCATGATTTAATATAAGAGCTCTGAAGCACAAGATCCTTCTAAACATCAAATTTCATTAAGCTCTAATCAACCGTTCGAAGTTAAAAATGCCTCATGTTTTCTAATTTTTCTCAATTCCCCCCCTAACTCCAACAAAGAGAGTGGATCCAGTCCGGCTGTGTCAGTTGCATGTCTTGGACTTGTGCTTATTATTCCCACCAAGCTTCATCCTGATCTAAGCACTCCAAGCATTTTCTAAGATTTCCGGTTCTCCCTCCCCAACTCCCCCAATGACACTGGATCTGATCGAGAACTAAAATAAAAGATCTGAGTTGCAACGTCTTTTTAAATATGAAATTTCATTAAGATCTTATCACTCCTTTGTAAGTTAAAAATACCTCTTTTTTTCTAATTTTTCAGAATTAACCCTCCCTCTAACTCCCCTAATGAGAGAAGATCCGTTACAGGTATGTCAATCATGTATTTAGGATTTGTGCTTATTTTTCCGCCGAGTTTCATCCTGATCCCTCCACTATAAGCTTTTTCCAAGATTTCTGGTCTCCTCCACTCCCCCCAATGACACTGGATCCAGTTGGGATTTAAAATAAGAGATGCAAGTTATGAGATCCTTCTAAATATGAAATTTCAATAAGACCCGATCACTGCTTCGTAAGTTAAAAATACCTCATTTTTTCTAATTTTTCAGAATTAATCCTCCCCAACTTCTCCAAATAGAGCGGATCCGTTCTTGTTATGTCAATCACGTAACTAGGACTTGTACTTAGTTTTTCAACCAAGTTTCGTCCTAGTCCCTCCACTCTAAGCGTTTTCCAAGATTTTAGGTTTCCCCCTGCGACTCCCCCACCCCTAGTGTCACTGGATCCGATTGGGATTTAAATTAATAGCTCTGAAACACGATATCCTTCAAAATAAAAAATTTCATTAAGATCTGATCACCAGTTGGTAAGTTAAAAATACCTCATTTCTCATAATTTTTCCGAACTATCCGTCCCCCCCCCACTCACCCCTCTAGATGGTCAAATCTGGGAAACGACTATTTCTAATTTCATTTGGTCTGGTCCATAATACGCCTGCCAAACTTCATCGCCCTAGCTTATCTGGAAGTGCCTAAACTAGCAAGACAGGACAGGCACACCGACAGACAGACAGACCGACCGATAGATTTTGCGATCGCTATATGTCACTTGGTTAATACCAAGTGTCATAGAAAAAGGAAAAGAACCATAAAAAACAGTTGTTGATAAACCAATCGTTCGTGAAACATACACATATAAGGAAAATAAAGGTAATTATTACCATATTGGAAGGGCGACCTTATACAGCTTATGAGATACAAGGTAAATATCATCAGAGGTAAAATATGAAACTTATTTTTACTTACCTTGAAGCTTAGTTGATTTATGTCTTTTCAGACATGCACACGTGTGGGTAGCACAGTTTCAACCCTCCCCCCTCAGAAATATTTGTATACTTGTGATTTTTTCTTTATTTTTTTTATATTATCAGCCTTTTATAAAAGGTGTTCCCTGTCTGAAATAAAATCCCACATCCAGCACCCCTTCCCTCCAAAAAAAAAATTTCTTCTGTTTAATATCCCGGAGACGAAAAGTTAATGTCCCTCCAAATCATGAACATGTAGAACTCACAACCCATCGGAAGAGACTTTACAAGCTTTGGAAAAGAGAGAACGAAATTTGTATATGCAATTTTCAATTACCGGTATTTTAAATTCAGCCACCTTTTGATGATAGCTTTCTTCCTCATAGCTCAAATGTCATATTGACAAGTTGACAGTTTCAATCGGAAAGACATAATGTCTTGCGGAAAAAAATCCAACCTTTTTTTCTATTGGCTAATGAACAACGTTATTAAGCTGGAAACAGGTTTAAAATAAAGTAAAAAGTAAGCACATTTTGAAAATGTATTTTTCTGATTTTGCTTTCAAACTATTTGTGATAGACATCAGAAATTTGCTGTAATGGTTGTAGATTATAGAATCTACACATAATCCAAAATTCTACCCTCTGGAGCCTACTTCATACCTTCTAGCAAGAAAAATGTTGAAAATTAAAAATAATTTTTTGCACCATTAAAAATAAAAATACAACGATTCTGCAACGAACATTTTTTTTTTAATAATGGCAGAATGAACTAAAAAAAAAAATCTACTCTCATTTCCCATCCACTAAATTTTTATTCAACAAACTAAAATAATTTTTTTTCACAATATGTAAAGCATACACAGAAAAAGTGAAACCATAAAATAAATCAGCTCAAAATCGCTTAAATCGCAGAAGTTATTCATGACTTTCTATCATTGGAAAAATAGCATTGGACACAAATTAAGATGATTAGCCTTAAAAGAGCGCATAATAACGATTGAAACACGCTTTTTATTTTTTGCTCTTCCAGCGTCTCATTTATTCGTAGATAGTGATTTCTGTTCGTTTTACATTTTAATTAAAATAAGGTTTTATTTTCCTCATCTCAGTTTTTGAAATGGCTCTTTGCTTTTTTATTAAATAAAAAAAAGTTTTTTTAACTGCAAGTAAGGAGCGACATTAAAACTTAAAATGAACAAAAATTATTCTGCATATGAAAGGGGTTGTCCGCTCCTCAGCGTCCCGTTCTTTACGCTAAAGTTATACTCTTCGTCACAACTCTACTTTTTAAAACAATAGAAAAACATTAGCGTAAAGAGCGAGGCACTGAGGAGGGGATAAACCCTCTCATATACGGAATAATTTCTGTTCGTTTGAAGTTTTAGTGTCGCTCCTTACTTGCAGTTAAAAAACTTGCTTCTTTTATGTAATTTCGGAACGTTTTTGAATTAAGAGATGTTTTGATTTTGGCTCACCACACATGAATAAATAAAACGAAATTTGCATATTAGTGATTTTTGCTAAAAGGCTCTATCTTAGTTTTGATTGGACGATTGTGCTAAGAAATGGGCGGGGGAGAAGTCTTAGTTGCCCCCCCCCCAATTTTTGGTCACTTAAAAATGCAACTAGATTTTTCTTTACAAAAGTTTTTGTTAGTAATAAACATACGAATTAATTTACGTAACGAACTTCTATATTTGTGTATTTTTATTACGAATATGAGTGGGCTCATCCCCTCGTCAATACCTCGCTCTTCACGCTAAAGCTTGAATTTTGTCCCAAATCCTTAAGAATGACCCCTGAATCACAAAGGCCGTAGAATAAATAGTTGAAATTCCTAAAAATACTTTAAAGTAAAGAGCAAGGTATTTTTGAGGAGACAAACCACCTTATATACGTAATATTTCATGTTCTTTCAAGTTTTAATTCTGCTCATTACTTCCAGATGAAAAAAAATTCAATTTTTCATTTTTTCCAAATAATGCTTGAAAATCTTCCGTCCTTTTCATGGAAATTCCCTTCCCTCATGTTAAATTCCTCTATGGAAAGATACTCCCACGCAACATTCTCCCCCTGACCCATCCTCCACCCCAACGCGAAAACTTCCCCTGAAAACGTCTATACCCTTCATAATAGCCATAGTGTGAACAATGGTCAGAATTTGTAAACTGCAGCCTCTCCCCCAGGCACTTGGGAGGATTTAGTCGTCCCCAGAGACATAATTATAAAGTTTTCGGCAAAGTTGAACAGAATGGCAATCTCAAACATTTGATCCAATGATCACATTAAAATTAATCAAATTAAAAATCAATTTCCGTTAAAATGAGCCCCCTTACGACATTCTAGGACCCCTGGGTCAATATGATCACCCCTGGGAAAGAAAATTAACAAACAAATAAACACGCATCCGTGGTCTGTCTTCTGGCAAAAAAAAATACAAAACTCCACATTTTGTAGATAGGAGCTTGAAAATTCTACAGTAAGGTTTTGTGATACGCTGAATCTGATGGTGCGCCTCTTTTTAAGATTCTGTGATTTGTAGCTGGTGTTTTCTCCTATTTTATAAAATAAGGCAAATTTTCTCAGGCTCGTAACTTTTGATGGGTAAGACTAAACTTGATGAAACTTATGTATTTACAATCAGCAATAAAATACAATTCTTTTGGTGTAACTATTGGTATCAAAATTCCCTTTCTTAGAGTTTCGGTTACTATTGAGTCGGGTTATTTTCGTTACCACGAACTGTTTGATTAAATACTTCTTATGTGAAAAATATTTTTTTTATTTATTTTTTTTAATTGACATAGTTTTGTTATTGGTTAATATTATGAGTGTCTGTTTTTCTATTTCTCTTTTAGTTTTTTTTATTATTAAGATTTCAGAT
This sequence comes from Artemia franciscana, assembly GCF_032884065.1. Lineage (NCBI taxonomy): Eukaryota > Metazoa > Arthropoda > Branchiopoda > Anostraca > Artemiidae > Artemia > Artemia franciscana. Next base: position 55,208,852 of record NC_088869.1, on the reverse strand, counting down.
ATTGAATCGTAATTAAAATTTGGGTGAAATCAAAATCGATCACCAGTAGTTTTACCCCATACATTATTAATTATAGTCTTACTACGAAACTTTGGGTGGATGGGGAAAAAGGTTTTTGTTAATATAAATCAAAAATCTGCTCGAATTTTAGTCTTCTAGGGGACCGTAGCCATCTTGACCCCCATTTTCGTGACGCCCATGAATAGACTCGTGTCTTAGTACACCATTTTCTCAACGGAGTTTCTTTGTGTTTTATTCTATTGTAACTGTTTATTAAGGTAAATGTACGTCAAGGCAAAGCTGTTTATTGAATATAGTTCCATTATTCTCTTAGCTTGAAGTTACGAATAATGTAACCAGATTTGTTTCCTTACTTGCGTGCCTTAGTTGAGGCTTCCTTGTTCTTAAAGTTTGTCTACATGTGCTGAAATATTAAAGCATATCAGCGCAAGAAAATATATATTTTTTTTAGACAAAAATTGACAAAACCATGTTTTTCCTCTAAAAAATTATTCCCCTTGTTTGATTACCCTGTAAGCTTCACACCGATCGGAGAACATCAATATTTGGTTAATTTTGGGCTCCGCGACCTTAAAAAGCCGAATATCGTCCACATGTTCTTCTTTATGTATATGGATGACACTCTAGGCTACTAAAGAGATTGGTTTTATGTTACCCTTTTCGTGAGAGTTGAATAATATCAAGATAGAGATAGGAAAATCAATAGAGTTAGTATTCTAATTAGTTGTTGTTCATTTTCTCTATCTTTCCAGTCCGAAAATTCCGCTCTAGAATTAGCCTGATACTGTAGTAGCAGCGAATTCTTGCTAAGTTTTAAACATGGGATATCAAACAGCAGACAGAATGATTTACCCCGTCATTTGGTAAATTATCCCATGAAGCTTTTGAAAAGTAGAGGGTTTTTACCTCTGTCACTTTTCGCGAGCGATTGAGTTCCCATGCCAAATTATTTGCTGGATATCCATCCCTTCTTGCACGCTTTAATAGAACGGATTGATAGATCCATTGGTATTAAATGAACCTACAAAGCTTGAGTTTCCATGGTACGGAGTGATGAAATGGCAAAGGACGAAAATAAATGTTTTAAAAAATTTTAAAATATTTTCAATGTAAACACACACGCTGGAATTGCTTTCAGGATGGGGGGGGCATAGTTGTTAACAACTAAAAATAAATAAAAGACAAAAATGAGACCGGTTGGACATGTTTTTAAAATTTTGATCTTTTCACGGGGACATACGCAATGACCAGATGGCGTCTGCACACGTAATTGATTGTATTGTTTAGGGAAGAAATTAGTTTTTCAATCCAGACGGTTATTATTATCAATAAATTTTAAATTATAATAATAAATTAATATTTTAATAAAGTTAAATAGAGAACCCATCTTCAAGGATTTTTACCCCAGAAGATTAGCATGCGACGAATGAAATAGATGTTATTTCGTAAAATACATAGCTTTTTCTATGCTTTTTCCCTCTATGTCTGAAATCTTGTCTCCTCATAATCATTTAGTTGAAATTATTTTTTTAGACTCTGTTAATCTTTTATTAATGGACATATATCCTTTAAATTTTTTGCTAGAAGAATTTTGTAGATACATTAAGTTATATAAATACTTCCCGTAAGATTATGCTAGAATTAGGTTCTCTTTAAAGTAATTAAATTAAAAAAAACAAGTTTTTTTAACTGAAAGTAAGGAGCAACATTAAAACTTAAAACGAACAGAAATTACTTCGTACATAAAAGGGGCTTTTCCTCTTCAACGCCCTGCTCTTTACGCAAAAGTTTGATTCTTTCTCTTAACTCTACTTTTTAAAACAGTAAAAAACTTTATCGTGCTAAAGTGCTCATTCTGATCAAACATTTGGGCAAGTCAAACGGTGCAGCCTCTGGAACGCTAAAACTATGTTTTATTTGTTTTTTTTTTGAAGCAAAATAACCCATTTTATGATATTCCCTGCCTTTGAGACTACTTGAGGAACAGGCTACAAAAGCAAGTAATCACTGTTATTTCTAAATAATCAAAACAATGAAAAACTAAAGGTAATATTGATTCTGACCTCTACCCATAAGGAGCTATTAATGGTATTCTTAATATCAATGGTATTATTGAGGCATGTACCTAGGAGAGGGGACACTCACCCCCCCACCCCCTAATAATATCCTAAGATTGTTTCAATTTCTTATATAATATATCACACTTTTCCCGAAATTAATCTATGTTTTATGTTTTTCAAATTTGGGCTATTCCCAAAATATCAAACCCTTCTTAAGGCCGTGATTAAGTGAACCTGAAAACATCGAGCTTCAAAATTGAAGTTAGGGTAACCTTCTGTCTCTCAATTCTCTAGAGACCGTCGATTGTCAAAAACCCTTCAAATAGTATTTATTTATTGGCAAAAATAGCAGGTTAATTATACCAGCTTGCCAATTTGGTCTCATGGGAGATCTGGGTACACTTATGAAAAAGAGCTAGACATTTTCTAAGATTTCTAAGCAATTAGAGGAAATAGAGCAAAATCCTAGCAAACATTTTGTAGCATCTTCAAGAAGCTACGGCCTGATATTAAAAGCAGTATCTTCCACCAATGAGTACTTGAGCACTTTTTAAATATAATTTTTCAATTTTAACATGAGATTTTCGAGTTCCATCAGTTCACTTAATCACGGCCTTAAGAAAGTTTTCTGTTGACACGCCAGGTTGTATTCCTGTAGATAGAATTTCCCTGCAGCTTATTTCTGTGTTTTCAAAAGCATAATGAACCATAACCAAGCCACTGGAATACCTTTATTTATCTTGTATATATTCTCTTTTATTCTTCCCATGTAAACCAGGTGGACTAAAAAGGTTTAATGTTTAATAAAAATTATACTTCAACAATTTGCAGTCCTTAGACATAGGTCCCCTAAATCTTTCTTTCTGCTATACTTATACCCGTCATCCTGTTTTTGATACATCATGCTTAGTATACAAGTATATCAAGCCTTGTTATCCTAGCCAAGGAAGTAGAACTTACTTGCAAATCTGACCTCTCTGAATGCCTTATAGAATTTTCTCCAGACTCTTCCTTTTTGAACCAAGCTACTAGGACTATCATTTGATTGATGAGGTGGGAGTTTAGCTCTAGGGCTTAATATTGTTGATTGGTGTATTATTCGTCCTTGTTTTGGGGATATTTCTACACCGTTCCAGTCGTAAGTTGGTTGAAGAATGTCACTTTCAGCATATCCGTCATCATATTCGTTTAAATCATAGAAATCATCTCCTGTTGACATTATTGTATTGGACGTTTTTCATTTATGTAGATCTAAAAAATGAAAATAATTTAGAGGATTCTTTTTACTTTCCGAGTTTACAGGAACTTATTGCCGGAAAATAGGGTTTTATTTATTTATTATTAACAAAACAAAATATATGGAAACATTAAAACGCAACTAGAAGAGAGCAAAGCTTACAGCGAAGGCTGCTAATTATCAACTAGATTGTAACACACATCAAAAGCAGAAATTTGAGTGACAAATCAGTGGGCAAGGGACATAAGAGGCTACCTAACTTTGATGAAACCACATTACTGTAAGATATAAAAAAAATTTATGAAATGCGATCATTCTGTCATCAAAGGCAAATAATCAGCTATGTTACTTTCTTCTTTAAACTAGATAGGCCGTCAAGGTTTACAAATTTGTTATTCAATGTAGGTTTGTTTGTTGTAAAAAGATTTCAAGAAAAACTACAAAGTACATGTGAATGCGCTAATCTTTGCTTTGTAAATTTCCAAGAAAAAAAAAATACTAAAATACACAAAGGAACGTGTGAAGAATTTTTCCCAAAAAGTTTCCAAGAAGAAATACCCCAATAAATGTGAATGTACGAAAAAATTTCCTGGTAAAAATCTGGAAGAAGTAATAATAGTTTTTAAAGGAGTTTCCAAGAAGAAGTTTTACAGCTTCAACTGACTAACCCAAGTCAGGCCTCTTATTAACTATAAATCGGCCAGCAGCCTGACAATTTTTCTACCAAAGAACGTATCTGAAAACGTGGGTATCGACTAATAATTTCAGCACGCAGGAAAACCAATGAAGATGACACAATAGTGCCTACATAGGGTACCAGCAAGACCATTAGTTGCTAAGACTGTTACACGAGAAAACAGAAGTAAACGAAATAAATGAAACAAAAAGGGTGACAAATCTCTGTTAATGCAATACTTCTATGTACCATCCATCTCCCCTAAGAACCGTAAATGTAAAGCTACAAATGTAAAGCAATGTTCAAATATAAAGCTGTGCTATCATGACTTTGATGTCTCTAACGGTGCATTGCAGGTGGCAAACCGTAGTAACTTCACTTTAACAACAGAAGTTGCTTGAAATTGACGTCCCTTGGCAAAAGTGTACCCATGATCTTTGTTCGGAGAAAGGAGCATTTTTCGTTGGAGGGAGGATGCTTTGTAAAACCTTTTTTGAAAAAATTAATTTTCCTACTTTTTCAGCAGAATTAAAAAGAAGTCTAAGTAACAAAGTCTAGTAACTAAAAGAAATTCTAGGTAACATAGAAATTTCGGCTTGGTGAATGGATAGATGTTAAGCCAATGAATGCAATCATCTAAGCATTTTGACTTTTTGGTGTAAGTCACAAGCCAATGGATGCAATCATCTAAGCATTTTGACTTTTTGGTGTAAGTCACAGCTTTAAGCTTGACTCAAAATTGTACAAATCGCAGGGAAAATGAACTTTAACTTACCTAGGTTAAACAAGCAGCTAAAATTAACTATACAGAATAGGCTCATTAACAATGTTCATAATCGATTTGGCACAAGAAATAAAAAAAAAAAGATTTTATCAAATTTTATCAATTATCTTGAAAAAAGGTAAACTGTTTTTTAACTTTGTTTTTGCTAGTAATATAAAACTCTAATACTCTGAAATCACGTATGACGGTTGAGATAGTTTCCTAGATTCATCTTCGAGGCTAGTTTCATTACATTAACCTGTTTATTTCTTTAACAAGTTAAAATGTAATTAAATAATGGACGAATATTATTATATTGAACTAAATCAAATACACAATGTTGATGTTAATCATTAACAAAGATAATTAATATATTTCGTTATTTAATGGTTTTTTTTAATTAATTTTTTTTTCATTTTCAATTACATGGTCAGGAAATTTTTCATGTAATATCTAGTTTGGTTATTGAACCTGTAAAACTGAACAATTAATAACTGCATTCTTTTGTCTTCAAATTATTTTTCAAACATATCGCGTTATGCGAAATTCTTCAAAAGAGTTTTCAGTTTCTAATGTTAAGATCCAATTTAAAAAACTTATCTTTGGCGAACAAGGAAAAAACTACAAAGAGACAGTTTTTCCTCTGACCAAAGGACAGAAAAAGGAAAATTAAATGATGCCTTTCGCTCTTCTTTTTACTTATTTTAAATCAGAGAGGACATGATGGATATGTAATTCTGCTGTATCATGTTCTGGTCTGAACATTGGATTGCTTGTTACAAAGACGGAAACTTAAATCTTGGAGTTTTGGATGATTAGATACAAAGACAAGTTTTTGAAAACGTTCTAGAGACTTTGCTAGAAAAGTGTTTGTAGTGAAACTGAAGAAGTATACAGGACATCAACTGAACCATTATTGTCTCTCTGACTATCCAAAAAGTAAATGAAAATGAAGAAAAATGGCTATCGGACACTATTTTTTTTTTACTAAAAAAAATAGTGCTACACCATCTAATTTGTGCTTAAAAATTTGTACTAAAATTGAAAGAAATTCCAACTAAGAAATTTGACTAGCCGTAATTTTCTTAGTGCCAAGAAAACTCTTAGTGAATTTAATCAAAATGATGCATTAGGGCCTAATTAAGACTGTGAATTTCTTCTGTGTCTTCAGTAAACTAACCCAATTTGTCATAACCTGAAATTCTTTTTTTTTGGGGGGGGAGGATATCTTGCTTTCCTGGAGTCTATTCAATGGGTTACCGACAATCCTTGACTGCAAGGATCCTATGATGGGCCTCTGGTATCTGAATTCCAGGTCCAAGTAGCCAAGTAGAGATCGATCTACAGCGCCACCACGGGTAAACAAAACACTCTGCATGAATAGTAAATAATCCCCCACTATCACCTCAGAGCTTTTAAAACTTAGATTATTCGTCCTTCGAGGAGAGTTTCATAGCTGCTGTTCTACCGTAAGTACTTCGCCTTATTGTATCAGATTAACGACACTTTTTGACTACTAAGGTCCCTGCGTCGGCCCTGCGGTGCATTATTGCAGCATGATTCGATCTCTGGGTCCCGTATTACCAAGCTAAGGTCAAACCCACTGCGCCACCACAGGACACTTCCTCTTAGGTTATTTTCGATGTTCCAATTTTGAATCTCACTCTTTACATCAGTATTAGGTGATGATTGCTCCCTAATCTTCTTCAAAAATATTTAAGCATAATAAACAAATCCATAGTATAATGTATTCTAAGGAATATATTATTATTTCTCTTATAAATTAAGAATTATTAGAAAAAATGAAAATCCTCCTTTCTTTGGAAATATAGTTTTTCATTGGCAATAAGCATTAGTATGGATTTTTTTTTAGTCAAACTTAGTTTAGAGTAGATATTAGCTAAGATTACTGCTGAAACTGTGGGCTTGATAAGAAATTTTGACTCACCTCTAAACTCACTTGAAATTCAATCCAGTTTTTAAACCGAGTCAAGTAAAGCTTAAATAATGCAAAAACATCAAAATCTTCAAAATTATGCAAAGCCATAAAACTTAGTTTATTTAATTAAGCCCTGATTACTGCTAATCCTGTTTACAATAACAAAAAGACGAATAATTAGATTTGTTTTTGAAGTAATATCGGTAAAGGTTACGAGGTCCTACCTATAAAAATGTAGAAGTTTAATTTTTCACCAAAAGGAAGATCAAGGATTTGTTTGTTTTTTTTTGCTTTTTGTTGTTGTTGTTATATTCTTCCCCGGAGTTGATGGTGTTGGACCAATGGTTCCAAAAGATTGGGATAGGGCCCATTCAAACGTAAATCAATAGTTTTATCACTCTTTTTTAGTGACCAAAACACTGGAGGATGATTTATCCCCTCCCACGTTCCTTGTTTCTCCAAAGACATTGATCAAAAATTTAGATATCTATTTGATTCAGTATAGTCAAAAAGGTCTTTTTCTATAAAGAAAATTACACGGCCAGGAGGGAAATTTCCTGGCATCATTTAAAAATGGTCAGAAAGTAAATAATAATGAAAAACAAATGTGTCAGCTGAAAGTAGGGAGTTAACATTAAAAATTAAACCAAAAAGAAATCATCTTCTATATGAAAGAGACTACCCCTTCCCTAACCCTAACTATTTTCACTAAAGTTTGACTTTAGTTCCAATTCCTTAAGAAAGCCTGCTCCAGCACAAGGGCCGTTGAATTTGAATACAAATTATTTAAAAGGAACTTTAACACAGCAGTGTAATGAGCTTGGGTTGAGAAAGGGGTAGCCCCCCTCATATATAGAGTAAATCCTGTTCGTTTTAAGTTTTAATGTTGCTCCTTACTTTCAGTTGAAGACTTTTTTTGGATTGTACTAAGACCATCAAAGGTTCCTATACATAAATTGAAACACTAACACTAAAAAATTTAAATGTTTAGTTTTCCCTGAAGCAAAAACCAGATATTTTATAATATTTGAAGATTTTACAACAACTCTTAAAATGAGTAGGCACTAAAAATAAGGGGGAGGAGGGAGGTTATTGTCTGTGGGTTTTTTTTCGTTCTAATATGCCAAAGATAAGAAGTGCACAAGTTTCATACCTGTGTGACAGGTTTCACGAATTCATTTAAAAAGAAGTTTCGAATTTCAGTTTTTCTTTCCACAGTAAAAAAAAAAATTTCTTTAAACGGTACTTTTCTTTCCAAACTAAGTTTATTTGAATGTAAATTTAAAAGTCTATTTGAATTTTAGCTCATAACTTAGGAGTAATGAAAACATTTTCTTGAATATTTTTTATATTAAAAATATATTCAAATACAAATTGTCTTGAATGGTAACTCATCTGCTAGTAAATACTGTCTATTCAGAATCAGCATAAGAAATAAGCTTTTTCTTCGCTAATTGAAATATTAAACAAAAATAAAACTTGAAAAGAACTTTTGAAGGAAGATTCTTAGTTTGTAGTCGGAAAAGAAGCAAATTCCACTTTCTATGAAACTCAATAGGGTTTTTTGTGTCTGCTCTATCCAATCAAGGTCTACTCACAACTGCTAAAAGCTTCAGCCTCTCGTTTTAGCTTGCAAAGAAAGTGCAAGTAAGCTACAGAAAGCCAGGGAACAGGCATTTTTCTTGTATAAGACCCGACATTGCATTAAGCTTTTGTGTAGACCTAGAACCCTTAAAAAGAAGATGAAAGCAGCATTATTGATTTACTAAAAAGCATCGTGAAAAATGTTTCTCTGGAAGCATCTTGATAAATGTAATCTACGGAGTCAGAGAAGAAAATTATACTACCAGCCCATTTAATCAAGAGCGGTATACATATAGTAAATAAAATAAAAACGTTTTTGTCAAAAATAAACGTTTTCTTTAAAATATAGTCCTCATTCGAAATCAACGGTGCTTGTGTTTCTGCAGTCTTTCCTGAAGAACAGCACAATAAGCGAAACTTACATTGCATATGCTGATGACATTATCCTTCTAAGCCGTTCCAAGTCTTGTCTTGTTTCTAATTTTCATATTTTAATTAATTATTTAAAAGATATGGACCTTTCTATCAGTTTTGAAAAATGACAATTTTTTTGTTATAAATTGTTTAGAGGATAATGTCAGGGCGACTCTCGATTGCGGCAATGGTGTTATTTTTTAGTCGTCCGCAATAGTCACTTATTTGGGATTACCTTATGCTGCTTCGAAAAGAGATTTTAAACCAGTCCTGGTTCAGCATGTTCAGATAAAACTACGCAAGGCATTTGGTCTTTTAATTCGTTTTTGGGGTCTTTACCATCGTGATGTCCTTGGTCGTATGTATAGCGCTGTTGCTCTGCCTCACGTAATGTTCCCGTCCCTCCTCTTCCGTAATTTCAGACCTTCTGATCTTTCACCCATTAAAGTTTCTTATTTAAAATTTTGCAAATTTTTACTAGCTTTTCCCCTTTCTTTTAGTAACACTGAGATTGTTTTAAAGCTTAAAGTGAAGGATCCTGTAGTCTGTATAAAGAAAAAATATAAAACATTTGAAGACAAGGCGAAAATTATCCTTTTAGGCTACAATTTATTTCCGTTTTTTAGTAACAGTTCTGGCTCTTGACGATTTATTGGCTAAATTATTTAGCAAGTGTTTTTGCATCTTTTTTTCACTTTTTAAGTGTTTGATCAATATTTGATATTTTTTTATTGTAAGCGTTATCGTTTGTCTTTTCTTTATATTATATTGTAGCCTACTCCTCATTTTTTAAGGGAAATAAAGAAAATAAATATATATATATATAATATATATATATATATATATATATATATATATATATATATATATATATATATATATATATATGTATATATATATATATATATATATATATATATATATATATATACATATATATATATATATATATAATACAACTACAGAAGAGAGAATAATGAGGACTTTTTTTTCCAAGACAGTGAACCAACAAAACCTATTTGAATATTTCGGCCCTATATCTAAGGGCCGTCTTCAGCAAAGAAAATAATAAACAATAAAACACTTACAATAAAAGTTTTCGGTTAAAAATCCATCCTTTCTTTTTAAAATAGCCTTGGCATCATTACTTCTTAACGAAAAGTTCAGCCAGGACTGTGTGATAAAGCTAACATTTTACAAGTTAAAAAGGTTTACTCATTGAACTAATTGTATTTATTGAAAACTTGAATAATTTCTTATTGCGATATTTGCCTTCTCTGCAGCTAATCTTGTAGCTCTTTTGGAATTGGGCTTGCTTTTATTCGTTCCTATTTTTATTTTATTTTCAATTAGATTATTTTCTATAATTAATTTTGTGTACATAGGGTTGATACACCCCTCTTAGACGAGTAACTGGGGTTTTACAAAATTTAGTAATAAGATTACAGCAACACAAAGAAAGCGTTGAAAAAGAATTAAAATCTAGAAAGAACTCCATATCTTTCGATTCAGCTTTAAGCAATCATATTTTTGAAAATTCAAACCATTATGTTCTCTTTGACGAAACAATTCTAATTAGCAATGACCTAGGAATCAAAAAGATGTCCGCGAGGCAATCGAAATCAAACGAAATTTAAATAATAATACATTCCTAAATAGAGACTTAAGTGAATACATACTCAACCCTATGTACACAAAATTGATTATAGAAAATAATCTAATTAAAAAAAAAACAAAAATAGGAACGAATAAAAACAAGCCCAATTCCAAAATTACTACAAGATTAGCTGCGGAGAAGGCAAATATCGCAATAAGAAATTATTCCAATTTTTAATAAATACAGTTAGTTCAATGAATGAACCTTTTTAGCTTGTAAAATGTTAGCTTTTATCACACAGTCTTGGCTGAACTTTTCGTTAAGAAGTAATGATGCCAAGGCTATTTAAAAAAAACAGAATGGATTTTTAACCGAAAACTTTTATTGTGTTTTATTGTTTATTATTTTCTTTACTGAAGACGGCCCTTAGATATAGGGCTGAAATATTCAAATAGGTTTTGTTGGTTCACTGTCTTGGGAAAAAAGTCCTCATTATTCTCTCTTCTGTAGTTGTATTATGGAAAGGCAGTGTGGTCTTCGTCATTATTTATATATACATACCTTTCATTATTGAAGAAGCGATTGTTTTATTCAAATAATCTGATTGGTATATAATTTTGAGGAATGAAAGAATCAGAGATATAACATTTAATATACCATCTTTCGCACACGCGTTCTTTTCATTATTGCACAGAATGCTGCATTTTGACATCGATATTACTAACTTGAGAGCTTCACTGTGGTGTTCATTAACTAGATCATGGGAAGTAAGAAAGATTCCAGGCTAGAGCCACTATAGATTGCAGGTTTGTAAATTACTGACAAACAGGCAATTGCAAATCAGATTGATGAGTATTTTTCAGAAGTCCCTGTAATTTTTAAGCATGTAGGTAGAGAACATAAAAACTGGCTGTAGAAGGTTGAATTTTGTGACAATAGGGGAAGACGTCTGAGCTTTAAGCTTGAGCAAGGCACTTGCGGTGAATTGGAAAAGGTGATCAAGTCAATAAAATCTAACTTAGCTGCCACTATGAGGTTGAATCATTGCGCTTTCGGTGCAGCTATGATTTACTTTTTACCCTGTTGGCTTCACATCATAAACATGTCACTACACACCGAAACAATTCCAGACATCTAAAACGAGGCAAAGTGATGCTACCACATAAAGAATATGCTAAGCCGAACATCGTGAGCTAAATACTTTTTTCTATACTACATAATATTCAAAAATATAAGGGGGGAAAGTCTACACAGTCGAATGTATGATTTTGAATAAAAATGGACTTCTTTCTGAAACACAGAATAATTTCAGGAGGAACAATACAGGAAGAGGAATGATCCATTCTGTTGTAATACATGTCAGATTTTGTGAACATTTGTCTTGAAAACGGTGGACATATTCTTACCGTATTTGTCAGTTTTAGAAAGGTATTTGATATAGTAGATTTTAATATCAAACAGTTCGTGGTAACGAACTGTAAAAGAATCGCATTTTAATGCTGATTTTAAATATATAAGTTTCATCAAGTTTAACCTTACCCATCAAAAGTTACGAGCCTGAGAAAATTTGCGTTATTTTAGAAAATAGGGGAAACGCCCCCTAGAAGTCATAGAATCTTAACGAAAATCACACCATCAGATTCAGCGTATCAGAGAACCCTACTGTAGAAGTTTCAAGCTCCTATCTACAAAAATGTGGAATTTTGTATTTTTTGCCAGAAGGCAGATCACGGATGCGTGTTTATTTGTTTTTTTGTTTTTTGTTGTTTTTTTTTTGTTTTTTTTCCCAGGGGTGATCGTATCGACCCAGTTGTCCTAGAATGTTGCAAGAGGGCTCATTCTAACGGAAATGACAAGTTCTAGTGCCCTTTTTAAGTGACCAAAAAATTGGAGGGCACCTAGGCCCCCTCCCACGCTAATTATTTTACCAAAGTCAACGGATCAAAATTCTGAGATAGCCATTTTATTCAGCGTAGTCGAAAAACCTTATAACTATGTCTTTGGGGACGACTTACTCCCGCACAGTCCCCATGGGAGGGGCAACAAGTTACAAACTTTGACCAATGCTTACATATAGTAATGGTTATTGGGAAGTGTACAGGCGTTTGAAGGAGGATTTTTTTGGTTGGGGGAGGGGTTGAGAAGAGGGGGATATGCTGGGGGAACTTTCCATCGATAATTTGTCATGGGGGAAGAAAATCTCCATGAAGGGAGCGCAGGATTTACTAGCATTATTTAAAAACACAATGAAAAAATAAATATGAAAAAGTTCTTTCAGCTGGAAGTAAGGAACAGCATTAAAACTTAAAACAAACAGAAATTATTACCCATTTGAGGGGCTCACCTCCTCCTAATACCTCGCTCTTTACGTTAAAGTATTTTTAGTAATTTCAACTATTTATTCTACGGCTTTTGTGATTCTGGGGTCATTCTTAATGAATTGGGACAAAATTTAAGCTTTAGTGTAAAGAGCGAGGATCTGACAAGGGGGCGAACCCCCTCATATATGTAATAAAAATATGAGAATACAAAAGTTCTTTACGTAAGCTAATTTATAAGTTACGTAAATCTTTTACTAATAAAATTATTCGTAAAAAATTAAAAGTTCTAGTTGCCTTTTTAATTGACCAAAATATCAGAGGGCAACTAGGCTTCCTCCCCCGCTCTTTTTTTCTCAAAATCATTCGATCAAAATTATGAGAAAGCCATTTAGCCAAAAAAAAAATGCAAATTTCGTTTTAATTATTCCTCTGTGGAGAGCCAAAATCAAAACATGCGTTGATTCAAAAACGTTCAGAAATTAAAAAAAAAAAACAAGTTTTTTTAACTGAAAGTAAGGAGCGACATTAAAACTTAAAACGAACAGAAATTACTTCGTATATGAAAGAGGCTGCTTCCTCATCAACGCCCCGCTCTTAACGCTAAAGTTTTTTACTGTTTTAAAAAGAAGAATTGAGAGACAGAGTCAAACTTTAGTGTAAAGAGCGGGGCGTTGATGAGGAAGCAGCCTCTTTCATATACGAAGTAATTTCTGTTCGTTTTAAGTTTTAATGTCGCTCCTTACTTTCAGTTAAAAAAGCTTGTTTTTTTTATTTAATTTTATTTCAAAAATGAGGATTTGTTGTTTAAAAGCTTCTTAACTGGAAAATGTTTTAATTTTATTTAATGATGTTATTTCTATTCAGTATTTTTTCTACTGCTTTATGTTGATACGATGAAATTCAGTTCGCCGGTAAATTCCTTTAGTTTGTCTGCAGATAACACTATTGTTACTTTTTTCAGTCGTTGTGTTGATTATTTAATAGAAATGGTTAATACTTTATAGAAATGGCTTAACTTTATAAATTTACCAGTTTTGGTCTCATATATGTTAATGCAGGTAAAACTAATTTTATGGTTTATAGTAGAGTAAGATCATAAATTGAAAATGTTATTGAGATGAGGACCATTGAGTCAGTAAAATTGTTTGTGATATATTGGCTTTTATGTTGAATTCAAATTGTCTCGAAAACCGTTACAGTGATTTTGTTATTTCTAAAGTGTCAAGAGGATATTTGTCCAATGAAAAAATTTCTCACTAATAAAATATTACTTCTTTTACGTCATGCAATAGTCAGCTCTTATATTTTTTTTATGTCTGTGTTTTACTCTAATTATAAATGTGTCCACATTTTTCAAAGTGAATTGATAAGAATAAGATGATAATATGTAAAAGATTTTAAGGATACACAGACTTGGTACAGAAAACACAAGAGATGAATGCTGGGCAGGTTAGAAAGTTTTGGGTTCTGATATTTATGGATGAACGTCAGGATTATATACCTAGATATTTTTGTTTATAGAAGTGATAGTTACTTACATGACTGAAGTACTAGGAATGTAGATCAACTTGCGATTGAGCAGAGGTGGAGAACTAGTAAAGGATTTGTTATTCCCCATTTGGTACCAAGTATGTGAAATGTGCCTCCGGTGGTTATTAAGGTGGCTGAATATATACTATAATTTAAATCAGATTGAACAAGTATTTCTTGGGAGGGGACGTCAGGGAATTATATTTTGAACGTTTTTTTTTTTTACGAGAGATTTTGATTTGACTAAATTTTTTTTTGGTTTTGGGGGAGAGGGATTTTTCTTTTCCAGTAGAGCTATTCAATTAGATTTATGGACATTGAGTATTGTAGTTGTCGGTCTTAAAAACTTTGTTGATTCTTGGACGGCTACTTGTTAAATGGTTAAATGGTGTATCGTTTGTCAATAATTTAAATTCCTCAGATCGCATTATTTTAGCAAATCTGATTTGTTTGCTCCCATGTACTTCATTAAGCTATTTAACCCTGTATCTCATATTCAAGTATGCATTGCTAAAAAAAAGGCCAGCATCTTTTACCTGTCTTCTGGCCAAAAAATACAAGATCCTACATGTTTGTAAATGGGAGCTCGAAACCTCTACAATAAGGTTCTCTGATGGAGTTGAATCTGACGAGACATTTTTCATTGCTCAACCTTTTTATACGATCATTTGTTTCTTCTTTTAATTGTTTCCTCTTTTTGGAAAATCAGGAAAAGTTTCTCAGGGTCTTAGCTTTTGATGGGTAGTGCTAAACTTAATAATCTTATATGTTTAGAATCACCAGAAAAAGCCAATTCTTTTGATGTATCTATTGATGTCAAAAATATTGATGCTCCGTTTTTCAGAATTTGATTACTGTTGGCTGTATTACTATTGGATGTTTCGTTTTTTAGAGTTTGGTTACTATGGGTAGTGGTGGATATATTTAAGATAATTGAAAGTTTGTCCATAAAACATTTAGACCAATCGAAAAGTGGCGTTCACAATCACCCTTTTCCGCAATGTTTCGCTTATACTGGAGGGGTGATACTTCAAACCTAATTTAACACGATTCTTGGTGAATTTTCCCAAAATTGTTTTTTAATATTTTGATGTTAATGAGACCTCCTAATACCTGACATCCCTGACCTAAATCAAGCAAAGTCACTTCTATCTAGTTCAAGTCTAAAGAAAAATTGAAAGAAACAAAAGAAGTTATTTCGTGAAAGAGAAGCAATACACTAATAATAAAAACTGATGTTTTGTCACAGCGTACAATTCTATAATGAATGTAAATAAAAAAGACGATAATCAAGAAAATAAAGTCAAACTAGGGGAGAAAAATAAAAACAAGACAAACCTGCACCATTATTCTGTATTCTATTTTTGAAACCTGTCAGTACTTCTAAGCCAGTTTTATCCCTTCATGCATTTGAAATTAAGATACAAAGTCGAGTGGAAAATTGAAACGGAAATTGAATAATCATTGCTTGCTCCGTTAGTTCAGGATGGGCAAGTGTTGCACCTGTTTAAATTAATAGAGAGAAGAGAGCTTCTCTAAGATGGTTCTATTACTGCTTGACAGGCAAAAATCAGAAGCCTCTTGTTTTAGTCTCCAGGGATACAAATTGGTAGCTTTGCATACTATGGAGGTTGATAAATTAATTATAGCGCAAAAATAATTTAGAATGGTTTTTTAAAGCAATCTCTAGCAACAACCCTTCGAAGTGGAAACGCTTGTCAGTTTTTTAGCCAAATTTGTCTCAAGAGTTGTCACTTCTCAAGGGAAAAGTCGATGTGACAGGGAATTTATGCAGTAGTCCCAGATTTTCCTAGCATCATCATTGTGCTGTCATGAGAGTGTGGCAGCTTAATGAGTAATAAGCCCTAGTAAAGTTGTGTTTCTCAAATATTGATCCTAGATAATTTAATCAGTAAAATTTAATTTAATTACTAGCATTCGATATATTCTAAAAGGTCTCCTTCAATTTAATTTATTTTTCAAAACTTAGCACAAAGTGAATTAAGTATCTCTAAACTAACCTCTCTGATTCAGGATTCAAACTGGAAAATTTCCGCTTTATTAGAATTTTAATGCTGTACTATATTTTTCCTGTTAATGCGAGTGAAGAAGATACAATGACCAATGCATTCCTGAAGTTTGTTTTTTGTTCATTAAAATGGTTGAAACACATGAAAACCCTTGCCGAGTGACATCTCTCACCAACTGATCAGTCAGTCGGGGAACTCTATACCTTAATTCTAAATGCATGAAAATATTAAATCTGGCTTAGAAGTCAGATTTAATGTCTTCATGCATTTGGAATTAAGGTATAGAGTTTCCGACTGAGATCAAGCTGCATCAGTTTTTTAGGTTAAAAAGAAGAAAAAGAAAGAACTAAAATTAATTACCTCCTGACTGAGGAGCAATACAGTAGTAACCGAAAATGATGCTATATCTAACGTAATCATGCTATCATGCAATGAATTTAAGCAAAAACGACAAATATCAAGAAACTGAAGTCAAATTAGGGACGAAAAATGCCTGACATCCACAGCGTTATTTGGTGTCGAATTTTTGAAAGCTTGTCATCTCTTCTAAGCCAGGTTTAATGTCTTCATGCATTTTGAATTAAGGTATAGAGTTGAGTCGAAAATTAAAAGGGGAATTGGATACTCATTGCTCGCCTTGTTAATCCAGAATGGACAGGTATTGTACCTGCTCTAATTAATGCAGAAAAGCAAATGTTTCTAAGATTGTTCCATTACTGTTTGATAGAGAAAAATCGGGAAGGTCTTGTGTTATCTTCAGGGCTATGAATTGGTAGCTCCGTTTATTGTGGATGTTTTCAGAAATACCCCTTTTTTTGGTTTGCTTTTCTCTGTCTGTAAACAAGGCGTAATTTTTTCTTACGAGGAGCAACTCGAGCTAATAGTAGCAAAAACTCTTAGGGGCAAAACCCTTCAAGTCCTTCCACACTAGGCTAACGTAAAATGGAATAAAACCAGTCTAGTTGTGATCTTAATTATCAGAATCAACATACAATAAAAATTAAAATATTTAATGAAGATTTAATCTCTGATCAAGCGTCCAAGGGTTTTTTGGAATTAATTGCTTAGCCAGAAATTTCGTTTTATTTCTGTTTTATTAACTTTACCATCATGTAATATAAATCTACGTAACGTGAACTTGAGTCTACTTCGCAAAAGGGATTTGATATTGAAGTATGCATAGCGTGCTAGGTTGTACAAGAAGTTTGTTTCAACCTTCGAATGACAGTAACTCATGTGACTTCCCCATGATTTCAAGTGACCCAAAAAAAAGACAATTCTGGAAAGCAGGTGTCAAAATGGATATAACAGGAATCTAGCACATCAGCAATAGGGACTCTTAACTCTTAGCTTAACTTTCATTTAACTTTAATTTTCGAATTTTAACTTCGGCTTTTTACAATCCCTTCTCCCCCTTGAAACACAAGTAAAATTACTGTAGTTTTCTATCTAGAAAGGCTTTGGGAGGGTTGATCAGTCAGACACGCTCCTCGGGAATACTGCAAATTTTGCGATTTCCGATTAAAGAGTTTGTGGTAAAAACTGTAAGTAAAGAGCAACTCG
Source organism: Artemia franciscana (assembly GCF_032884065.1). Lineage (NCBI taxonomy): Eukaryota > Metazoa > Arthropoda > Branchiopoda > Anostraca > Artemiidae > Artemia > Artemia franciscana. The sequence continues at coordinate 55,191,117 of NC_088869.1, read as the reverse complement.
AGCTATAGTGGCCAAAACTTTTAGGGGCTAAGCCCTTCGACAATTCAAATGATATCATAAAAATTGCATTAATAGATTGAACGTATCAGAGAACCCTGTTACAGATGTTTTAAGCACTTATGTATAAAATGATAAATGATGAATTTTTTACCAGTAGAAAGATTCCGGATACATTTTAATTGTAAAAATTGATATCTAATCCCTCTTGATTCCTGGGAGCACTTTTGGCCAGCACCTTTATTATTGGTACAAGGGAGAACATAGTGCCCCCTTCCATTGCAAAAATCTGTTTCTGTGTAGCATAAAATATTACATTTACCTGCCTGGTGGTACAGAGGTGAAACAGACGAGCTGGGACATCATGAGCCTCGAGAGAATATTTCTTGGAAGGGGAGGTGGTGTGACGAGGACTACCAGGAGTCTGGCTCTCAGTTATTCCAAATGTTAATTTGTCTTTTTTTTCTTTATAAACATTGATTCAATGTATTTAAACATATTTATACATTTTATGAAATTTAAACAATAGAAAGCGCCATTGTACAGGTCGTGATGGTTTCAGTCGAGTTGGAAATCAAAATTCACACAGAATCTCCATCCATATGAAGAATAATTCTCCTTTCTCTCCACCCAAAATTCTGTTTTAAAACATTATGAAGGAATTTAGAAAGAAAAAACTTTTATTCATCCACATTTATTCACTTATTTTATTCATCCAATTTAGACTAAGTGTTCAAATCTTGTCCGAAATTTTTATTACAATCTAATAATTTAATTCTTAAGCAGAAAAACTCAAAAAGCAGAATGCTCCCAATGAATTTACAGTCGAATATAAATTGCCGATATAAAGTTGTCGATATATAAAATTTATCAGCATGAAATCGGGGTTTTATGGAACCAATTACCGACCCACATAATATCTTGGTTAGACCTGGATATAATTTGAAAACAATTTTAAATCAAACAGAAGGAAAACGAGCTTTTGCAACTGAAAGTAATTAGCAACATTAACACTTAAAACAAACTTAAACTATTCCGCGTATGAAAAGGTTTACCACCTCCCCAGCCCCTTACTCTTTTAGTAAATGTTGATTTTTTTTCCAATTCTCTTTATTTGAGAATGCTGAAACGCAATGTTCCATTGAATTGAAATAAGAAGCTTTTTAAACCTCTAAAACAAATAGCGTAACAAGCGGAATTATCCTGACTTTTATTTAGTTTTCCTAATTTGCAAAATCCCAAAATAATCGTATAAAGTGTCATTCTTACATTGAGTCCCGACATTTGAGCAATATTTTTTACATTTGAGTAAAAACTAAGTGGTGCATATCTTCAAAGTCATTTTTTATTTTGTGAGCACTATTATGCAGAAGGAAAACCTTAAAATAAAAATGAAGAGTTGAGGATAATAGCAGCTCTCTCATCTTCGGGATTATCTTGAAGTTGACATTCAAAATGCACAAAAGCTTGTTTTTCAACAAGACTTTTTAAAATGAAAGTTAAGATTTGCGCTGAAACTTAAAATGAACGAAGACTGCCCTATTTATGAAAAAGACTGCATCCCTTCACTTTTTTTGTTAAGCCTTGGTTTATTTTTCATTGGCATTATGATTAGTATAAAAAATTTCCTAAAAATATGAGTGTAAAAAGCAAGTGTCCTTGGGTGATAGAACCCTTTATACACAGAATAGTTTCTTTTTATTTTGTGTTTTAACGTAGCTCTTTACTTTCATTTAGGATAAGTTTGCTTTTTATTTAATTTTATAACAAGTTTAGCTTCATCATTATCCTACTTGACAAATAGTATGGCCCACATAGTTGCATTTACATTAAAATGCTAAATTTAAACCATTTCCAAAATCAAAACTTGAGTTCATGTTATAACGACGTAAGCTAGTTACTGAATCTACCTTAAAATAGAGAAACCTTCAAGGAAACCATAAATCCGGCTATTTTTGAGGCCACCATGTTAACCAGTCAAGAACATAGAAAAGAGTGATACTTTAGAAAAGGAACTGGAACAATTAAGAGAACTTTCCATATCGGGAACTATTGCGCTATAGTCGATCTCTGAAAGCAAGTTACAAAATAGAGGCTTTTTGCAAATAGAGGCTAGACGCCTTTTAATAATCCAATGAATATTAATGATTCTGAATGCAACCTAATTGCTTTACAGATTTAAAATAATTGCGGGGATGAAAACAATTTAACTTTAAAGGATAAGATATGCGTCTGCTTTTAAAGTGCTTTTCAGTCTATTTTTGCTCATTTGAAATTAGATTGCCAGGTCACTTATTAAACAAAAGGTTGATTTCAAGCATGTTTGACACATGAGCGCAAAATTCAGGGGCCAAGGGTTGGATTGTAATCCTCCTTTACTAATAAAAAGGAACACAAAAAGACTTAACTTTAAGACTTTTGTCCATTTGTATTTGAATTCCTTTGTCAATGGGTCTATTTTTTAAAGTTATTTTTATTTTTATTTAAATGTTACTACTAGGCCCCGACCGATATGGATTTTTGCGATTGATACTGATACTGATGTTTCACTATCGTACCGATACGATACCGATATAACATGCAGCAAATTCTCCTCCGAAAAAAAAAAACTTACTTAAACTTTAAATCCCACATTCTCTGCCCAGATTCGTACTAACATGTTTCTCCCTGGTCTATCAAACAGTTCGTGGTAACGAACTGTAGTAAGGAGCGATCCGGCTCAATAGTAACCAAAACTCTAAAAAATTGGATTTTGATATCAATAGCTACATCAAAAGAATCGCATTTTAATGCTGATTTTAAATATATAAGTTTCATCAAGTTTAGTCCTACCCATTAAAAGTTACGAGCCTGAGAAAATTGGCCTTATTTAGGAAAATAGGGGGAAACACCCCCTAAAAGTCGTAGGATCTTAACGAAAATGACACCATCAGATTCAGCGTATCAGAGAACCCTACTGTAGAAGTTTCAAGCTCCTATCTACAAAAATGTGGAATTTTGCATTTTTTGCCAGAAGACAAATCACGGGTGCGTGTTTATTTGTTTGTTTTTTTTTTTTTCCCCAGGGGTCATCGTATCGACCAAGTGGTCCTAGAATGTCGCAAGAGGGCTCATTCTAACGGAAATGAAAAGTTCTAGTGCCCTTTTTAAGTGACCAAAAAAATTGGAGGGCATCTAGGCCCCCTCCCACGCTCATTTTTTTCCCAAAGTCAACGGATCAAAATTTTGAGATAGCCATTTTGTTCAGAATAGCCGAAAATCATAATAACTATGTATTTGGGGATGACTTACTCCCCCACAGTTCCTGGGGGAGGGGCTGCAAGTTACAAACTTCAACCAGTGTTTACATATAATAATGGTTATTGGGAAGTGTACAGACGTTTTCAGGGGGATTTTTTTGGTTTTGGGGGTAGGGTTGAGGGAGGGGGCTATGTGGGAGGATCTTTCCTTGGAGAAATATGCCATGGGGGAAAAAATTCAATGAAAAGGGCGCAGGACGAATCTGGTCACGTTAGAAAAAAACGTCAAATTCAGAGCTTAATATACAATGCTGGGTGTTCGGAGCCTCTCTATTATGGAGTATAATTTGAAAATAACACAACTATACGAGCGATAAAACATACATACCACAACCATAACTCAACTAACGAAAGAACTGCTAAGAGATAACACAACTATAAAGCGAAAACAGGTGAAAACTAACGGGAAAATAAACGAACTAAGAGGTGGAAGGGGCCCAGAGAAAAAATATAATCCTTTTTCAATTTTGAGCCTAACTTCCGCAAAGGAGTAATAATGTCAGAAGCCCCGAAATACCGAATTATTTTCTTTTCAAACAGTTCGTGGTAAAGAACTGTAGTAAGGGGCGACCCGGCTCAATAGTAAACGGCCCTCTAAAAAACGGAATTTTGATGCTAAAAGATACATCAAAAGAATCGAATTTTCACGCTGATTCTAAATATATAAGTTTCAATTAATTTAGTCTTTGTCATCAAAAGTTACGAGCCTGATAAAATTTGCCCTATTTTGGAAAAAAGGGGGAAACATCCCCTAAAAGTCATAGAATCTTAACGAAAATCACACTATCGCATTCGGCATATCAGAAAACTCTATAGCAAAAATTTCAAGCTCATATCTAAAAAAATGTGGAATTTCATATTTTTTGCCAGAAGACAAATCACGGGTGCGTGTTTATTTGTTTGTTTGTTTTTTTTTTCTTTTCCCCAGGGGTCATCGTATCGACCAGGTGGTCTTAGAGTTTCGCAAGAGGGCTCATTCTTACGGAGATGAAAAGTTCTAGTGCCTAACTATGTCTTTGGGAATGACTTACTCCCCCACAATTCCTGGGGGAGGGGCTGCAAGTTACAAACTTTGACCAGTGTTTACATATAGTAATGGTTATTGGGAAGTGTACAGACGTTTTCATTGGGATTTTTTGGTTTGGGGGGTGGGGTTGATGGGAGAGGGCTTTGTGGGAGGATCTTTCCTTTGAGGAATATGTCATGGGGGAAGAAAAATCCAATGAAAAGGGCGCAGGATTCTCTAGCATTACTATAAAAAAAAAACAATGAAAAAATAAACATGAAAACGTTTTTTCAAATGAAAGTAAGGAATAGCATTGAAATTTAAAACGAACAGAGATTATTACGCATATGAGGGGTTCTAAAAATACTTTTGCATAAAGAGCGAGGTATTTAGGAGGAGATAAATTCCTCGCTCTTTATGCTAAAATATTTTTAGTAATTTCAACTATTTATTCTACGGCATTTTTGATTCAGGGGTCATTCTTAAAGAATTGGGACAAAACTTACGATTTAGTGTAAAGAGCGAGGTATTAACGAGGGTGCAAACCCCCTCGTACGCATAATAAAAATATAAGAATATCAAAGTTTGTTATGTAAGTTAATTCTTAAGTTACGTATATTTTTTACTAATAAAAACGTTCGTTGAAAATTAAAAGTTCTAGTAGCCTTTTTAAGTAACCGAAAAATTGGAGGACAGCTAGGCCTCCTTCCCCACCCCTTATTTCTCAAAATCGTCTGATCAAAACTAAGAGAAAGCCATTTAGCCAAAAAAAAATAATATACTAATTTCATTTCAACAATTTATGTGCGGAGAGCCAAAATCAAACATGCATTAATTCAAAAACGTTCAGAAATTAAATAAAAAAACTAGTTTTTTTAACTGAAAGTAAGGAGCGACATTAAAACTTAAAACGAACAGAAATTACTCCGTATATGAAATGGGTTGTCCCCTCCGCAGTCCCTCGCTCTTTACGCTAAAGTTTGACTCTTTGCCACAATTTTACTTTTTAAAACAATTAAAAACTTTAGCGTAACGAGCGAGGGACTGCGGAGGGGACAACCCATTTCATATACGGAGTAATTTCTGTTCGTTTTAAGTTTTAATGTCGCTCCTTACTTTCAGTTAAAAAAACTAGTTTTTTTATTTAATTGCACACCAAAGAGCCTCAATTATCCACTGTGGACTCCGAATAATATCGAAAAGATTTATTCAGAAAAGATTTAGAAAAACAAGAGCTAAGAGCTCATATGGCACTTGTGACGAGGCCAGAAGAGCCAAGAGCCAAGAGCTCATATGGTATGAGCTCTAACAAAATTCTAAGGATCAATAGATTAATTTAAAAGGAAAATCAGAGGCTTAATGCCGGTCGGGATTTAAAATAAGAGATCTGAGTCAGGATGTCCTTCTAAATATTAAAATTCATTAACATCTGATCACCCACTCGTAAGTTATAAATACCTAATTTCTTCTTATTTTTCCTCTCCCTTTAGCTCCCCAGATGGTCGAATCTGGGAAAACGACTTTATCAAGTCAATTTGTGCAGCTCCAGGCCACGCCTACCAATTTTCATCGTTCTAGCACGTCCAGAAGCACCAAAATCGCCAAAGCACTGAACCCCTCCCCCCAACTCCCCCAAAGAGAGTGAATCCAGTACGGCTACGTCAATCATGTATCTATGACATTTGCTTATTCTATTCACCAAGCTTCATCCCGATTCCTCCACTCTAAGCGTTTTCCAAGATTTCCGATTTCCCCTCCAACTCCCCCCAATGTCAACAGAACTGGTCGGGATTTGAAATAAGAGCTCTGAGAAATGAATTCCTTCTAAATATCAAATTTAATTAAGATCCGGTCACCCCTTCTTAAGTTTAAAATACCTCAATTTTTCTAATTTTTCAAAATTAACACCCCCAGCTCTTACAATGAGAACGGATCCGTTCCAATTATGTCAATCAAGTATCTAGAACTTGTGCTTATTCTTCCCATCAAGTTTCATCCCGATCTCTCCACTCTAAGCGTTTTCCAAGATATCTGTTTCCCTCCTCCAACCCCCTATGTCCCCGGATCCAAGTCGAGTCGAAAATGGAGCATCTGAGACATAAGATCCTTCTATATACCAAGTTTCATTAAGATCCGATCACCTATTCGTAAGATAAAAATACCCCAGTTTTCACGTTTTCCAAGAATTCCGGTTTCCCCCTCCAACTCCCCCCCCCCCGATGTCACAGTATCTGGTTGGAATTTAAAATAAGAGCTTTAAAGCACAAGATCCTTCTAAATATCAAATTTCATTAAAATCTGACCACCCGTTCGTAAGTTAAAAATACCTGATTTTTCTGAATTACCCCCCCCCCCCCAACTCCACCAACGAGAGCGGATCCAGCCTGATTAAGTCAGTCACGTATCTTAGACTTGTTTTTATTCTTCCCATCCAGTTTCATCCTGATCTCTCCGCTTTAAGTATTTTCTAATATTTCTGGACCCCTCTCCTAACTGCCCGCCCCCAATGACGCTGGATCCGGTTGAGATTTAGAATAAGAGATCTGAGTTACGAGGTCCTTTGAAATATGAAGTTTCATGAAGATCCGATCTAGATCTTAAAATCGAAAGATTTTTCTAATTTTCCAGAACTAACCCCCCCCCCCAATTCCCCAAATAGAGCGGATTCGTTCCAATATGTCAATCACGTATCCAAGACTTCTGCTTATTATTCCCACCAGGTTTCATCCCGATCCCTCCACTCTAAGCGTTTTCCATGATTTTAGGTTCCCCCCAAACTCCCCCCATGTCACCAGATCCGGTCGGGATTTAGAATAAGAGGTTTGAGACACGATAACCTTCTAAATATCAAGTTTCATTGAGATCCGATCACCCGTTCGTAAGTTAAAAATACCTCATTTTTTCTAATTTTTCAGAATTAACCCTCCCCCCCCCCTCGACTACCCCAAAGAGATTGGGTCTATTTCGGTTATGTCAATCATCTATCTAGGACGTGTGCTTATTTATCCCACCAGGTTTCTTCCCGATCCCTCAATCTAAGTGTTTTCCAAGATTTTAGGTTTCCCCCTCCCGACTCCCCCCCAATGTCACCAGATCCGGTGGGAATTTAAAAAAAGAGCTCTGAGACACGATATCCTTCCAAACATCAAATTTCATTAAGATGTGATCAACCGTTCGTAAGCTAAAAATACTTCGTTTTTTCTATTTTTTCCGAATTAACCAGTCCCCCACTCCCCCTCAGATAGTCAAATTGGGAAAACGACTATTTCTAATTTAATCTGGTCCGGTTCCTGATATGCCTGCAAATTTCATCGTCCTAGCTTACCTGGAAGTGTCTAAAGTAGCAAAACCGGGACCGACAGACCGACAGACAGACCGACAGAATTTGCGATTGCTATATGTCACTTGGTTAATACCAAGTGCCATAAAAATCCAACAAAATAAATTTCTAGTCTGTAGTATAAAACCATTTTAAGTCGGTTTAGTATGTGTCAACAAAATAGTCCATTATGCCAATCAATGCAGACACATATATTTAGTTTGTCTGTCATTAAGTCAAGAATTTACATCCATGGTAAAAAAAAAACAGAAAATTATGAATATGATTTTTGAAAAAGGGGAATTACCTAAAAATTATAAGAAAACCTTAATTAGACCACTGTATAAGAAAGGTGATAATAGTGAGTGTGGTAATTATATAGGCATTAGTCTGGTCTCTATAGATAGCAAATTACTTAGTAATATGATACTCTTTAGACCGGATGATGCTGTAGACAAAGTTATAAGAGAAGAACAGTGCGGATACAGAAAAGGTAGAGGATTTTTCGACCAAATTTTCACTCTTAGGTTAATAATTGAGAAGTGCCTGAGTAGTCAAACACCTTTGATCTTCAGTTTTATAGATTAAATGCAAGCATTCGATTCTGTTGATAGAGGAGCTTTAGCAAAGATCTTATCCTTGTATGGTATTACATAAAAAAAACTAGTTTTTTTTAACTGAAAGTAAGGAGCAACATTAAAACTTAAAACGAACAAAAATTACTCCGTATATGAAATGGATTGTCCCCTCCGCAATCCCTCGCTCTTTACGCTAAAGCTTTTAATTGTTTTAAAAAGCAGAATTGTGGCAAAGAGTCAAACTTTAGCGTAAAGAGCGAGGGATTGCGGAGGGGACAATCTACATATCAGTGTTGAGCTTGATTTACAGATAAAATCATTCCTGCGCTGTCTGATATTGAAACAATAGTATTATTGGAGGAAATTATAGGCTATTAAACCACAATTAATTTGTTACTTATTTAAGCATTTATTCTCTGGTTTATCTTAAACTACTTAAAAGCAAGATTTTTGAAACAAAAGTGAAGAGTAACATGACAACTTAGAACAAGTAGAAATTATCCTGTATGTGAGAAGGTCCTCTCTCTCCCCCTAATCCTCTTACACTATATGCTATTCAACCGAAGATGTATTAACAACAGGTAGATTTTTTATACGATAGTGAAAAAGAAAAAAACATTTTTTCTTATAAAAAATAATGATAAAATTCTGAATACTTCGGCTTCACATCCAGAAGCTTTCATCAATGAAAAAACTAGCTTAAACAAAACTTATAAAGAAAAATACCCAATACTATAATAAAAATACGAAAAACCAAAGGAAACTCACATTTAAACAAAATCCAATCGAAAAGAAACCAAAGCACAAATGATAACACAGCAAAGCACGATATTTGCTTTAGTTCTCCGTCCTATTAAGAAAGTTACCCCTTGCTAATATTTTTTCTTTTCAATTGGAAGCAGATAGCTAGTACGGTCCAAGAAATTATTTACACAATAGTTTTACTAATGCTTCACCGAAAGTATTTTAAGTAATATAAACGTGACTTCTTGGTGATTGCAGGAATTTTACATACTAATTACATTTTATGATATTTGGTTGAAAGTTGTTATTACTTAAAGCAAATGCACATTAATAAGCCCTTGCATTCTTAAGGCATTGTGAAAAATATGGTGTATTCAATTTCCTCTGCTTTGCATTACAGCACGCGTTTTTGAAATATCGAGGAGAGAAGTCAAACTTTAGCGAAACCTCCTTAACGCCCCGCTCTTTACGATAAAGGTCTTTATTGTTTTAAAAAGTAGGTTCGTGAGAAAGAGTCAAATTTTAGCGTAAAGAGCGGTATGTGGAGGAGGGGAAAGCCCCTTTCATATACGGAATAATTTCTGTTAGTTTTAAGGTTTTATTTCGCTCCTTACTTTTTGTTAAAAAATTTGTTTTTTTGGCTAAATGGCTTTCTCAAAATTTAGTCTGACGATTTTGAGAAAAAAGGTTGGGGAGAGGGCCTAGCTGCCCTCCGATTTTACGATTACTTAAAAAGGCCACGAGAACTTTAAGCTTTATTTATGACCCTTTTTATGAGTAATAAATATACGTAACTTACAAATTAAATTACGTAAAAGACTTCTATATTCGTATATTTTTAATACGGATATGAGGAGGGTTTGCCCCCTTATCAATGCCCCACTCTTTACACTAAGTTTGAATTTTGTTCCAGTTCTTTAAGAATGACCCCTGAATCACAAAGATCATTTAATTAGAATAAATATCTCTTTTGAAATTACTGAAAATACTTTAGCGTAAAGAGCGAGGTATGGAGGAGGGGATGAACCTCCTCATATATGTAATAATTTCTATTCGTTTTAGGATTTAATTTTGCTCCTTACCAGGGGAGGATCTAGAGAAAAATCTTGGGGCCACTCGACCAAGGGTGCCAATGTGATTCGAGTTGGGTACCAAATTAAAAAGTTTATTTTAAAAAAGATTGAAAAAAAGAAAAAAAAGAACAGAATAAGGGCGCGAGAAATATCTTGGGGAAGGGTCACCCTCGACCCCATGGATCTGCTCCTGGCCTACATTGCTTTTAACTCTTTCATTCATCTAATTTAAACCTAATTAGCTATATAGTTAAAACATATAGATAGAAAGATTTATCACGCGAAAGCCCTATTGGGCCATTTGCAATTTAATTAGTCATAAAATAAAAATTAAGAATGTTTTTGAGTGGGAAGTGGACAGGGGCAGTTCAAAAAAATTATCCCTTAACATAAATTAATGATGTAAGTTGCCTTGACATATCCCCATCATTGAAGCCAGGACACCATGCCCTAAATCGACGTTTGTGACATGAATCGACATGAAGTTTAATTTATTTTGTATAGGAAGCAAAAAACAAAATAAACTAAGGTTTTGAATTGGATACGGAACAAAACTGTAGTCCTTAGAGTGCGTTTGAAATCTGAACAGTTATAGTTGGCTTGACCAGGGCCAAATCACCCGTAGTTCGGGTGATAAGATTCGAACCTGAACCTTGTACCAACTCACCCAAAACATACAAGATGCGTTATAAATGCATTCAAATCATATAACAGCGACAAAATTAACTATAGTAAGAATAATAGCAATAACTATAGCGTATTTTATAATAATCGTGATAATGTCATCTACTCAGATAATATAGGAAAAAAGGTTACTTTATTACGGTACACTTAATCACATCTGAAAAGTCAATGAATGATGTAGTTCTGGTTTGTAAGTCCTGGTCATTTTTTTCTTTGTGTGCCCAACATCATTTGCATTTAAAGTGACTAGAAAAGTCTATTTTATTGATGCTAAAAGGTCTTGCGTGACCATTAGAAATTCTTGTTTTGTGATACTCTTATACCCTATAACGGCTTATGTAAAACATACAAGCTTCGACAAAATTATTCTTGAATGAAACAGGACCATGCTCTTACTATTTGAGCATTTTAGAAAGACAATTTGATATACAAAAAAAAAAAAATGCTACAAAAATCTACCACAAGTCAGACTTTAGTTAAAGACCCTCTTATTATTATGTCGGATATATAGATGTCCTATATTATTATCCCGTGCGGCCCTAATCACTGCCAATGGCTTATTTTTCCTTTGTTCCTTTCTCAGTGTCTCGACACGATGTTAATCGTTAAATAACACGTAGTATCTAATTAATGGAATGACAACCATGGAATGATACTGTCCAAAATGTCTGAAACTATTTTGATCAATATTTTACACAATGTTCAGTTACAAAGTATGAAAATCCATACTCCTAGCTGTATAAATTCATGGGAGATTGTGATACTGGAAGCCAAGGTAAAGACAGTAGTTGACACGGACTTTTAAACTTTGTCGGGTTGAAGGACTGAGGAGGGTATATTAAATGTTTTCCCTCGGAATTTTCCAACTATAGTCTTGGGTGTCCGTTTGACTAAGCATGTTTCAAACAATAAGCTGTACAAAAAGGTGGTTTGGTTCCACATTCTAGTGCGATAACAAAGGAAAGATTCAGAAGACTGGGCCAAGTCTAGCGAATATCAGATTACAGATTGCCCGAGATTTTGCATTTTGGACATCTATCTTGGGCCAAACAAAACTCCCTGAATAAGATAAGAAGAAATTTTAAGAAAATATTTGAAGTTAACTGGGCCTTCATGAGAGGGATTACAGAGATAAGGTTTGGATATATTGTGGGCGGGGAAAAGCTTGCTTGGTTATTCCCTTGGATGGCTTGGTACTGTGGTGAATATTTAATAAAAATAGTAATAATATTTAAGATTAAAATAGAAAATTGTATTCCTGCACAGATGAGGGAAGTGAGCAAGGCATCAAATATGAACAACTCCTCAAACCATCCAAAAATAGAAACAAGGAATATAGGGCTCTTCTCCCAGAAATCTTGATATTGCTGTAATTTTTTATTTTTCTTATAATAATTACCTTATTCTCGTATTTTGTTAAAACCCCTCCCTACATTCCTATATACTATAAATTTTCCGGTTATATAAATAAACTTGATAAGAAAGGTATGTATTTGTTTATTTTAGTATGCTATCAAACAGTTAATAGTAATGAACGTCAAATGGAAAGCGACTCATGCTAATAGTATATCAGACTCTAAAACCACAAAACTCTAATGCAAAAGCTGAATATTTTTTCTCCAAACACCTTGCAAACGCCTGCTCAAATATAAAGGAAAATGGAATGGGGTAAAAACATATTTTCACAATTTTTTGTAAACGGCAGAGTTAATACATGCGCATTACCATTAAAATATAAAATTTTCTGATCAAATGCTTTAAAAGGTAGTCGGTAAATTAAGCTCTTTTAACTACCCATCAACTACATTTATTGCACTCATAAAGTCTTTCAGTAAAGTCCTATGAAATTTTACTGTAGGAAAGCGTGCGGTTAATGAGAGGGCATATCCTAAATAAAAAGAATAGTGATTTTTGTTGTTTTTTTTTTTGTTTAGTTAGCCTTAGGGTTGATTGCTTAGAAACCTTCAAATTAAAGTTTTAATATTCGAAAGCCGATTAGAAGTCTTGAAAGGGACAAAAGAACATTCATTGGTCTAGGGAAAGCACACAGAAGATCAATTCAAAATAGAACTTCTCATTTGGCTCATTAGGTTTCTTAGCAACCCTGATCTCTATATAAAAAAAGTAACTTCGATTGAGTGACTTTTTCCTGTTGCAGATGAGGTTTTTTATTTTCCTCGAATTTCCCAGAGTGCTGTTGACAGCACATCTTATCAGTAGCAATCTTTCCCTTACAAATCTGGCTATTGGAAGGAAATATAATGAAGACAGTAGCATTTGTCAATATGGTTAATGGTCTAATCGCTTGATATTAATTGGACTGATTAGAAATAAAACTGACATGAAAAAGTAAAGATGAAAACTGGGAAGGTTTTTCTTATGGTCCTCTTGGTAACTGAAAAAAATAAGAAATGCTATAAAGACACAGGAAACCTGTACAAAATCCCTGGGGCAAGGAGCTTCCGTAAAATCTCCGTGTTAAAAACATTTAAAAAGATGTGATTTCTAGTCAAAAACCATTTCCACAATAGGAGGATAATTTTCACCTTCATTGGCGCCAATATTGCACGATGAAAATCAAACATATTCTTTCTTGCTGATCAGAAGTTAAGGGGTTAAACCCTCTCCGTCTTTAAGTGAAGGACACCTTGAGGAAAGAACACAAATTTCAGCCTAAAAAACGATTCTTTGCAACTATTGAAAACAACCCCTCCCCCTCTCAATAAAATAGTGACTGCTCCCTATCCCCTCTAATAGCTGATGTGCATAGTGTTTAATTCAATAAAACCTCTATATTAGCAGATAAACAATCTACAATAATCGTTTGTCTTTCATTGGCCATTGGCTATTTGAATTTTTAGGGACAAATGTCCGACCAGTCGGAAGTACAGCCTCTAAGGTTTTGCTTGAAAACATTTTTGTCTGCTCGAGCCATAATATTTGTTTGGCAGCACGAAATAGCCTTCCATGCTATTCTGTGCAGTTATTAGCACAAAATAGCATTCACAGGTATTGGCCTTCCATGGTTTGTTCTTTTTCTAAGAAAAAAATTATAATGTATTTTTCAATATTTGTCAAACGACCCTTCCACTGATATTTTTATACTCCTAATTTAGTGCCATAATCCCTGAAAAAAAGCAAAAATTAAGTAAAAAACACAAACCCATGACCATCCTTCCCGGGTAATATATTAATGTGCGTTTCTTTTCTTTTTTATTTGGTAGTTTGAAACCTTTGCTTTAAGGTTTTCAGGTCCATAGAACTTCTTGGTGATATTGTTGCATTTAGAATCCCTTCTTATTTTGTTTCCCCTTTTTCTAAGGGTGTTTATTTGTTGTTATGCTCTTAATAGATTGATTTAGAATTAATAGTTGCTGCATCCATAGAACAGCACAGAAACCAGATTCTTTTGATATGGCTAGCATTATAAATTTTTTTTATTATAGTTGTGCCTTTTATTGATAAGTTTCGCTCTTCACTTACTTTCATTATCATTTATAATTTGATAGTTGTAATTTTGTTCAAAAACCCTGATTTTGGCAAATTAATTTCAATTTTGTTTTTTACAGTAAGCAAAAACAAAACAAAGTACGGTTTTTGGATTGGATACGGAATAAAACTGTAGCCCTTAGAGTGCGTTTGAAATCTGAACAGTAATAGTTTGCTTAACTAGAGTCAAATCACCTGTAGTTGAGACAGTAGCTCCGATAAGATTCGAACCTTGTACTAACCCACCCAAAACATACAAGATGCGTTATAAGTGCATTCAAATAATATAACTGTGACAAAAGTAACTATAGCAATAATAATAATAATAATAACTATAGCGTAATGTGTAAAAATCAGTATAATGTAATCTACACAGAAACTATAAGAAAAACAGTTTTCTTTTTCCCAGTGCATTTAATCACATCAGATAAGTCGATGTGTGTGATGTAGTTCCGTTTGTATGTCCTGGTCATTTTTTTTCTTTGTGCGCCCAACATCATTTGCTTTTGAAGTGACTAGAAAAGTCTGTTTTTATGGATGCTATAAAAAAGATGCTATAAAAATGCTAGAGGTCTTGCGTGATAACTAGAGATTCTTGTTTTGTAAGACTCTTATACCAAAAGCCATAACGTCTTTTGGAAAATATAAAAACTTTGACAAAATTATCCTTGAATGAAACAGGACCATTTTGTCACTCTTTGAGCATTTTAGAAAGACAATTTGATATGCAAAAAAAAATAAATTTGCTACAAAAACCTGCCACAAGTCAGACTTGAGTTAAAGACCCTCTTAATAATATGTAGGATATATAAATGTGCTACACTATTATCTCATTCAGCCCTAGTCACTACCAATGGCTTATTTTTCCTTTGTTCGTTTTACAGTGTCTCAACATGTCGTTAATCAAACAGTTCGTGGTAACGAACTGTAGTAAGGAGCGACCCGGCTCAATAGTAACCAAAACTCTAAAAAACGGAATTTTGATACCAATAGTTACATCAAAAGAATCGCATTTTAATGCTGATTTTAAATATATAAGTTTCATCAAGTTTTGTCTTACCCATCAAAAGTTACGAGCCTGAGAAAATCTGTCCCATTTTAGAAAATAGGGTGAAACACCCCCTAAAAGCCATAGAATCTTAATGAAAACCACACCATCAGTTTCAGCGTACAGAGAACCCTATTGTACAAGTTCCAAGATCCCATCTACAAAAATGTGGAATTTTGTATTTTTTGCCAGAAGACAAATCACGGATGTGTGTTTATTTGTTTTGTTTTTTTTTCCAGGGGTGATCGTATCGACCCAGTGGTCCTAGAATTTTGAGAGAGGGCTCATTCGAACGGAAATGAAAAGTTCTAGTGCCATTTTTAAGTGACCGAGAAAATCGGAGGGCACCTAGGCCCCCTCCCACGCTCATCTTTTCCCCAGAGTAGTTGGATCAAATTCTGAGATAGCCATTTTATTCAACATAGTCTAAAAACCTTATAACTATGCCTTTGGGGACGACTTACTCCCCCACAGTCCCCGTGGGAGGGGCTCCAAGTTGCAAATTTTGACCAGTGTTTGTATATATTAATGGTTATTGGGAAATGTAGAGACGTTTTCAGGGGAATTTTTTGGTTGGGAGGGGGGAGAAGAAGGGGCTATGTGGTGGAAATTTTCCATGGAGGAATTTTTCATGGGGGAAGAAGATTTCCATAAAAGGGGCGCCGCATTTTCTAGCATTATTTAAAAAAACAATGAGAAAATAAATATGAAATTTTTTTTTCAACTGGAAGTATGGAGTAGCATTAAAACTTAAAACGAACAGAAAATATTACGCATATAAGGGGTTCACCTCCTCCTAATACCTCACTCTTTACGCTAAAGGATTTTTAGTAATTTCAACTATTTATTCTACAGCCTTTGTGATTCAGGGGACAAAATTTAAGCTTTAATGCAAAGAGTTATTGACGAGTGGGCGAACCTTCTCATAAACGTAATAAAGACATACGAACATAGAAGTTTGTTACGTAAGCTAATTCGTAAGTTACGTATATATTTTACTAATGAAAACGTTCGTAAAAACTAAAAGTTCTAGTTGCCTTTTTAAGTACCCGAAAAATTGGAGAGCAACTGGGCCTCCTTCCCCTCCTATTTTAGCAAAATCATTCGATCAAAACTATGGGAAAGCCATTTAGCCAAATAAATAAATATGCAAATTTCGCTTTAATTATTCTGCGGAGAGCCGAAATCAAAACATGGATTAACTAAAAAACATTCAGAAATTAAATAAAAAAAAAAATTTTTTTTAACTGAAAGTAAGGAGCGACATTAAAACTTAAAACGAACAGAAATTACCCCGTATATGAAAGGGGCTGCTCCTTCTTCAACCCCCTGCTCTTTACGCTAAAGTTTTTACTTTTTTAAAAAGTAGAGTTGAGAGAAAGAATCAAAGAGCAAGGCGTTGAAAAAGGAGCAGCCCCTTTCATATACGGGGTAATTTCTGTTCGTTTTAAGTTTTAATGTCGCTCCTTACTTTCAGTTAAAAAAAAACTTGTTTTTTTATCTAATTATTAAATGACACGTAGTATCAAACAGTTCGTGGTAACGAACTGTAGTAAGGAGCGACCCGGGTCAATAGTAACCAAAACTCTAAAAAATTGAATTTTGATATCAATAGCTACATCAAAAGAATCGCATTTTAATGCTGATTTTAAATATATAAGTTTCATCAAGTTTAGTCCTACCCATCAAAAGTTACGAGCCTGAGAAAATTTGCCATATTTAGGAAAGTAGGTGGAAACACCCCCTAAAAGTCATAGGATCTTAACGAAAATAACACCATCAGTTTCAGCGTATCAGAGAACCCTACTGTAAAAGTTTCAAGCTCCTATCTACAAAAACGTGGAATTTTGTAGGGCATCTAGGCCCCCTCCCACGCTCATTTTTTCCCAAAGTCAACGGATCAAAATTTTGAGATAGCCATTTTGTTCAGCATAGTCAAAAACCATTAGAACTATGTCTTTGGGGATGACTTACTCCCCCACAATCACTGGGGGAGGGGCTGCAAGTTACAAACTTTGACCAGTGTTTACATTTAATAATGGTTATTGGGAAGTGTACAGACGTTTTCAGGGGGGTTTTATTTTGTTTGGGGGTGGGGCTGAGGAGAGGGGGCTATGTTGGAGGATCTTTCCTTGGAGGAATCTGTCACGGGGGAAGAAAAATTCAATGAAAAGGGCGCAGGATTCTCTTGCATTACTATAAGAAAACAATGAAAAATAAACATGAAAACGGTTTTTCAAATGAAAGGAAGAAGTAGCATTGAAACTTAAAACGAACAGAGATTACAACGCATATGAGAGGTTCTAAAAATACTTTAGCATAAAGAGCAAGGTATTTATCTCCTCCTAAATACCAACTATTCATAATTTGAATAGTTGGTAATTTCAATTACTATTTATTTCAATTCGTAATTTCAACTATTTATTTTACGGCCTTTCTGATTCAGGGGTCATTCATAAAGAATTGGGACAAAACTTACGATTTAGTGTAAAGAGCGAGGTATTAACGAGGGTACAAACCTCCTCGTATACATAATAAAAATATAAGGTTATGAAAGTTTGTTCTATAAGTTAATTCTTAAGTTACGTATATTTTTTACTAATAAAAACGTTCGTTAAAAATTAAAAGTTCTAGTTGCCTTTTTAAGTAACCGAAAAATTGGAGGGCAACTAGGCCTCCTTCTCCACCCCTTATTTCTCAAAATCGTCTGATCAAAACTAAGAGAAAGCCATTTAGCCAAAAAAAAGAAATAATATACAAATTTCATTTTAATAATTTATGTGCGGAGAACCAAAACCAAACATGCATTAATTCAAAAACGTTCAGAAATTAAATAAAAAAAAAAACTAATTTTTTTAGCTGAAAGTAAGGAGCGACATTAAAACTTAAAACGAACAGAAATTACTCCGTATATGAAATGGGTTGTCCCCTCCGCAATTCCTCGCTCTTTACGCTAAAGTTTGACTCTTTGCCACAATTCTACTTTTTAAAACAATTAAAAGCTTTAGCGTAAAGAGCGAGGAATCGCGGAGGGGACAACCCATTTCATATACGGAGTAATTTCTGTTCGTTTTAAGTTTTAATGTCGCTCCTTACTTTCAGCTAAAAAAATTAGTTTTTTTTTTTATTTAATCCAAGTAAAGGAATGACAACCATAGAATGATAGTGTCCAAAATGTATAAAACTATTTTAATTAATATTTTAGACAATGTTCAGTTACAAAGAATAAAAAACCATGCTCCTAACCGTGTACATTCACGGAAGATTATTTCAAGACAGGGGGGTCTTTGAAAAACAAAGTAGGCAAATCATATAGGGTATAATTGTCCTTGACTTTCAAACATATTATTACAGTATATTTCATTTTGGGCTGTCTCTATATCACGGTGATTGACAGGTAGCACCAAATAGTGAACTGACAATAATATAATTATAATATTCAAAATGAAAAAAACAAATAACCAGCATCCCTTTAATATCCCAAGTAAAATATTACCGAGATGCCACAAAGACACCCAAAACCCCTTTAACCCTAATTTCTCTGACCCTTAGAATTTAGAATTATTCTTAATAATAATAATACCCTCAACGGAAAACCAATTCAGAATCCCCTTTATAGAAATTCTCATCCAATGAAATACTTTTAAGTTACGGCTTTCCTCTGATCCAGCATAAAAAGAAGGTCAACTTTTTTTCAAAAGAAACAGCAATTTTGAAAATGCAATAAGGATTGATGATACTTGAGATAATTTTTTATATATTTGATATTGTACCATATTTATTTAAATACTTGCTGTTATTATAAAACATAGGCTCTTACTGGTATATCTCCCGGTATTTATGTTTTCTAGTCATGAATAAAGTAGTATTTTTTATCAGAAAACTTTTAAATTCAAAAATGATTGATTGACTTTTTTCCTCCCTGGGATATCTTGCTAATTTAGTTTAATGAAGAGTAGCACTTGAAAGCTTTCAGACAAAAAGGTTTTCCTTTCCAAGGGATAATGTTTGGCTTTTGCTTTTATCTCTTAGAAATATTTACTGTGTATAGACTGAAGGTTTTTACCAGACACTAGTGATTAAATGTGATATTATCTTTGATGGTTTGTTGTAAATTGTCAAAACAATATATTAACTTGATTAAAGCTGGTGCATTTGCATGGCTACATTTAATTAAGTGAAACTGTTTGATTAATGTGTTGAAAACATGTTTTGAGTCAACTTGGAGGTTTTCGGCAACATTATAGAAGTATTTATGTTTTGAACAGTTAAAACAGAGAAGAAAGTTCTACAATGAAAAGCAAATAGCGTCTAAAAGGTAAACTAACAATGAGTTTGCTTGCTTAATATTCCAGACATGAAATGAGCAAAATTGCGAACAAAAATATTTGCCAAAAAAGGAACATAAATAAACATAAGGAATAACTAATAACTAACAGATCTGCCAAAAATAAAATTAGTGTGATATTGGCATCCCTCAAACCCAACACCCGTTCTTCTTCCCCGAAAAAGGCGGATGAATCATTTGGGCGTAACTGAAATATATAAATGTTTCGAACAGTTTTACTGTTTATGATAACATTTTAAAGCAAAATTAATCAATTCTAGTTTTATTAGTCTAATATTTTGTTAGTTTTATTAGTCTAAGAAAATTAATCAATCAAGTTTTATTATTCTAAGAAGGAATGTAAAAAAAATGTACTATTAAATGTGCTTAACAGGGCTTCCACTTTTAGGGAGATTACCCTAATTTAGGGAGGAATCACTTCTTTTAGGGACATTTATTTTGAGTATAGGGAAAAAGGGAGATTTGGCGTTAAGTAAGGATTTTCAGGGAAATCTCGGGTAAAGTAAGGATTTTCAATGAAAGTTTAATTTTTTCAAACAAAAGGCTGAAAAATTCATCATTGTAACATTTTTTAGTGAGAAAGATCTAAAATTTCATGTTGAAGTATTGGACATGGTTAAGTGTTGTGATGGATCAGCTGAGGGTCTGACTAACTGTATCAAAACAAGTCATTGAAAAAAACTCGATTCCCTAGCAAAATATTGTTGGATTTTGTACAGATACTGCTAGCATCATGTTTGGAGCCAATAAATTCACTTCAACGCTAGTGGAAGCCATGGTGCCTCATATCTTGAATGCGAAATGCTCGTGCCATCTTATTCACTTATGTTCATCCTATGCATACTTTTCACTCCCAAAGACACTAGAAGACTTGGAACGAAATATCTAAGCCCACTTTTCCAGTAGTGCTTCCAGGCGAGATAAGTATGCCGAATTTCAGATGTTCTTTGAATGCAAAGCACTCCTAATTCTTGTCCCAGGACAGAACCGTCAGTTGTCCCTTCACGCCTGCATAAAGAGGCTTATTGAGCACTCTGTTGCTCCTACTCATTATTTCATAGAAACCACGTTTGACGACCCAACTATAACCAATAACCTTATCTTGTCAACATTACAAAGCAAGTTGACAAAGCCATACCTTGAATTTATGGACTACTCTCTCGGCCTCTCTAATGAATTCAATACAGTTTTTCAATCTGAGCTTCCACTTCTTCATTCCCTAAAGGTAAGTGTCAGCAAACTTGTGAATGATGTTGGGTCTAACTTAATGGAACTAGACTATATTCGCAGTGTTGATTTGTTTACCAAACTGAATCTTTACCTTTCAAGTGAGTACCTGCCTTTAAACCAGAAATAGGTGGGAATAGCTGCAATCGATTCAACGAGAGAACTCGTAGATGCTCAAGAGCAAAGTGATAATATTGATCTCTTTTACCAGTCTTGTCGAAACTATTATATAGTCCTAATCAAGCCGATTCAAGACAGTTTCAAGTTTGAAGACGAAATTTATGACATTTGGCATCGGTTGAACCAAGGAATGCAAGAAATTTGAGGCCAAAATCTCTAAGACCACTATTTGCGAGATTTCCTGTTCTAACAGAAAAGTGTTGCGTCCAAAAATCGGACGTAGAATGGAGATCTCAGGCAATGACCGATGTCACTGAGCTTCATTTGGGAGGTGCCCAAGTTAAAGACCTGTCATTTGAGCAGTACTGGATGAAGATACTTAGTCTGAAGACTCGCAGCGGTGAAACCAAGTACCCAGAATTGCTGAAGTGCATCACTAATCTTTTCGTTACCCTTTAGTAATGTACCAGCTGAGCGTTCGTTTAGTCTCCCGAAATTAATCAAAACAGACATCTGAAATATTTTCGAGAACGTCACACTAGTCTCGCTTATTCGAGTCTGTTACTGGTTGAAAAACGAAGATAAAACTTCATCAACTGTCAGCATACCGAAAGCTGTCACTGGCTTCAAGACGAAGGCAAACGCTACATGCGATGAAGTGCTGGAAATGACACTTACTTGAACTTTCTTATGTGTTCTCGATAGTGAAAAAGATTTTATGTATATCATTATCTGAAGTAAAAAATAACACTTTGATTTTAGGTTACGTTTCTGTGTAGATTGTATGGGAATCTAAGGCAATATATTTTCTTTTTTCTAGAGAGAAAAATAGGGAGAAATCAGATCTAAAGACAAGGAATTTTAGGGAAATTTGATGTGAAAATAGGGAAAATTGAAATCGAAAAGTGGAAGGCCTGGTGCTTAAGCAATAAATGTGTTCTTTCTTCTTTTCACGTCAGTTCCCCTCAAATGTATTTTATTTGGATCTGATCTGTAGCTATTTTTCAGTATGAAACAGTTCGTGGTAACGAACTGTAGTAATGAGCGACCCGGCTCAATAGTAACCAAAACTCTAAAAAACTAAATTTTGATACTAACAGATACACCAATAGAAATGAATTTTTATGTTGATTTTAAATATGTAAGTTTCATAAAATTTAGTTTTACCCATCAAAAGTTACGAGCCTGAGAAAATTTATTTTGGAAAATAGGGGGAAACACCCCTTAAACGTCATAGTATGCATCAATCTACAGAAACGTGGAATTTTATATTTTTTTGCCATAAGACCGATCACGGGTGTGTGTTTATTTTTTTTGTTTCTGTGGGGGGGTTTTCCAGGGTGTTCGTATCAGCCCAGTGGTCCTGGAATGTCGCAAAAGAGTTTATTCTAACAGAAACTAAAAGTTCTAGTGCCCTTTTTAATTGACCAAAAAAAAATGGAGGGCACGTAGGCCCCGTCCCACGCTTATTTTTTCCCCAAAGTCACCGATCACAATTTAGAGATAGCCATTTTGCTTAGCATAGTCGAACAACCTAATAATTATGTCTTTGGAGATGACTTACTCCCCCAGAGTCCCCGAGGGAAGGGCTGCAAGTCACAAGCATTGATCATTGTTTAAATACAGAAATGGTTATTGGGAAGTGTACAGACATTTTCAGGGAGAATTTTTTCTGGTTGGGAGAGGGGGTCGAGGGTAGGGGGTACGTGGGATGATCTTTCCATGGAAAATTTATCATGAGGGAAGAGAAATTCCATGAAGGGGGCGCAGGATTTTCTAGTTTCCTTTAAAAAAAATAAAAAAAAAATTTGAAAAAGTTTATTTTCATCTGGATGTAAGGAGCAGCACTAAAGCTTAAAATGAACAGAAATTATTACGAATATGAGGAGGGAAATCTCCTTCTAGATACCTTACTCTTTACGCTAAAGTGTTTTTCGTAGTTTCAACTATTTATTCTATGACCTTTGTGATTCAGAGTTCATTCTTAAAGAATTGGGATGAAACTTAAGCTTTAGTGTAAAGAGTGAGGTATTGAAGAGGGGGCGAACCCTCTCATATACGTAATAAAAATATACGAATGTAAAAGCTCGTTGCGTAAGTTAATTCGTAAGTGACGTGTATTTATTACTAATAAAAACATTCGTAAAAAACAAATTAAAGGTTCTAGTTACCTTTTTAAGTAACTGAAACATTGGAGGTCAATTAGGCCTCCTACCCACCCCTTTTTTCTCAAAATCGTCTGATAAAAACTATGAGAAAGCCATTTAGCCACACAAAATTAATATGAAAAATTCGTTTTAATTATTCATGTGAGGAGAGCCAAAATCAAAACATTCAAAACAAAATCAAAACGTTCAGAAATTAAATATATAAAAAACAAGTTTTTTCAACTGAAAGTAAGGAGCGACATTAAAACTTAAAACGAACAGAATTTATTCCGTATATGAAAGGGACTGTTCCCTCCTAAATACTCCGCTCTTTATTTTTATTATTTAGTTTTTTTATTATTTAAAAATTAGAGTTGTGACAATGGGTCAACATTTAGCGTAAAGAGCGGGGTGTTTAGGAGGGAACAGCCGCTTTCATATACGGAGTAATTTCTGTTCGTTTTAAGTTTCAATGTCGCTCCTTACTTAAAGTTCAAAAAACTTAATGTTTTTTTAATTTAATTTAGTAAAGGACAAACTATTTCTTTTTCGAGTAGGGGGAGGGAGTGTTCAACAGTGTAACAAATAACTATTTTTGGCAAATTTTCGTTCGTGTTTGGTTTGACTTCACTATTTATTTCAATAGCTTTTTGTTTCGGTTTGGTTTTGTTATTTTCCATAAGCTATGCTCGTTTTAAATTTGGTCTTATATACCATCTAATTTCTGCTCACTTAAGTTATTGTTTGACTATTTAGTTTTCATGAGAAATTTATATTCAATGCTCTTTTGGGGTTAACATAGTTCTTATGCATATTAATTCCAGTTATGTTGGCTAATAAATCCTACTAGTTATTGGCTAATAAATCTAATTAGAATTAGAAACCTGGTTGTTTTACTTAAGAGTATGTCACGATGGGAACAGTCAAATAAATTCTATTGGTTAGATTTGACAAAAGAAGTAGTATAATTAATTCTGCTATCAGTGGTTGTGGTAGTTTTGGTAGAAATAAAACCATTTCTCGTGATAACTACTGAAAGATCTTAATTTTGCTCTTGTACATTGCCATATTGCCAAAATCAGCCAGCTGAAAATCGTTAAATAATAACTCTAGTTGATATCAACACCCTTTGTGATTATGTATTTAGCGTATGTTGAATTTTAATAGCTGTTCTCTAATCATATGTACTATCCTCATAAGGCCTTTAAAGACGACCATAAGGAGTCTACCTGAAGTTGCCAATCCCTCAAGACGTTGATATTATAGATTATATACACCTGAGTGTTATATAATACTATAGGTAGAGTTTTTCTTTGGCTGTTACGTAATCGTTTACTTATGCATTGTAACTAAGGACGACGTATTGCACACGCCTGGCTGTTAAGTAATACTTTAGGAAATATATTTTTCTTTGAGATATGTTTTTCTTCAATGTGTTTTTTTAAATACCCTTTTCTTCAAGATATGATTGATTATGTACACGTGGGTGTTACCTAGCAAGTAGTTGTTAGTAGTAGTTGTAAACGTACGTGTTATTGTTTTTTCTTCAATGTGTTTTCCCTCGAGTTGTTTCATCAATCCATCCCTTAAACCGCTTCACAAGATATGTTTTGATTCAAGAAAACACCTTATGATTCGTCACCAAAGATTTTCGTTCTCAGTAGGAATCGAACGTAAGACCAGAGATTTCCCCAGCAGGATGGTGCCTTAAACATCTGAGCCAACAAGTAATATTATTATGTTCTAGGAAGTAAATTCTATGCAGTGCATTGTTCCCGAGAGCAGGCCACCCTGTGTTATATTACCTATGTAAACTCCCTACGAAGCAATTTCAGCCAGCATGAACTAGCAACAAACATGTTATTGACTATTGATTGGTAAGTATATTGAACTTTGATATGGGCTTTGATTGAGAGATATCTCTCTCTTTCTCTCTCTCTCTCTCTCTCTCTCTCTCTCTCTCTCTCTCTCTCTCTCTCTCTCTCTCTCTCTCTCTCTCTCTCTCTCTCTCTCTCTCTCTCTCTCTCTCTCTCTCTCTCCTCTCTCTCTCTCTCTCTCTCTCTCTCTCTGTGTCGGTGTGTTGTTTTGTTATATTTGCAAGACGGCCTTCTAAGCACTAGCCCAAAACACAAAAAAAAATTCTATTTTATACTATTATTTCCAGTATTTTCAAAATGTTTATCTCTTTTATGCATTTTCAAAAAGTGTTCGTCACCTAAATAAATTTCCTTGCGTATACCAGGTTGAAAACATACATTTTATTCGCTAAAAAGTTTTGCTATATTTGCATAGGGTTCTTCTGAACACTAGTCTCAAACCACAAAAAAATCTTTTATTTTTCTATAGTTTCTATTGTTTTCCAAGAGATTCTCTGTTTTATGCATTTTTTAAATGTTCACGTCCCCTAAATAAAATCATCGCATATGCTAAGTTTAAAAAACATACCTCTTATACGTTAAATACAAATGAGTTTTTTTATATTTTCAAGGATGCCTTCCGAGCACTTGTCCCCAAACGCAAGAAATTCTTATATTTTTTCATAGTTTCTAGTCTTTTCAAAGAGTTTGACTGTTTCAGGCATTTTTAAAATGTGTATATTCCCTAAATAAATCTCATTGCATGTGCTAGGTTAATTAAAAGTCTTATGCGCTGAATACAAATTAGTTTTGTTATTTGTAAGAATGTCTTTTGAGCACTAACCCCAAACACAATAAATTCTTATATTTTTTCTATAATTTTTAGTTTTTCCAATGAGTCTGCCTATCTTAGGCATTTTTAAGATGTGTACGTCCCTTATATGAATCTCATTGCGTATGCCAGGTTGAAGAGCATACTCATTTTGCACTAAATACAAAGGAGTTTTGTTATAATTGTAAGGATGCCTTCAGAGTACTAGCCCCAGACACTAGAAATTCTCATATTTTTATTCAAAAAGTTTGTCTTTTTTAGGCATTTTTAAAACGTCTAAGTCCCCTAAATAATTGTCATTGCGTATGCCAGGTTAAAAAACACATATCTTAAGCGCTAAGTACAAATGAATTAAGTTATGCTTGCAAGGAGGTATTAAATTTTTTGTTACTAAGTCAGCAGCTAAAACACTTTGAATTTAACAGCTAGCTGGGTTCGTTGTACTCAACACTGTTTTCATTAGATATTCTAATATGATTCTTAAGAAAATGGATCTCTTTTTAACAGGTGAAATTATTAGGTACGGATCACATACAAAGATTACATCCGAACTTAGAAATGTTGCTAAGACGCGAGAAGTTTGGTACAAATTGCCTTGCATGTTCATTTTTAATTTATTTAATCTAGATCACCTCTCGTAAACTCCTACTCCATTATACTTAACAGTATATCAAAATATGTTGTATTACTGAAGACTTTTAACGAATATAAACAGTTATTAGATTGTTTGCCACAAAGGTGGGTATTATAAGATATTTTAAGAGAACGTATGATAATTCTTTCCTTAAATTTTTGTAATATAAAAAATTTAGGATTATCTGAGAATATTCCCTTTATCAAATAAATTCGTATTGTGCAAATAATTTCATTACCTGGTAATTTATGAAAAGGTCAATATTGATTGATAAAACATGTGTCAATGTTATATTTCTGTAAAAATTCACTTAATTTGGTTTCTTTCCTTCTTGCATTTTATTAATGTTTAACGTTGTTTTAGTATGAAAAGCAAAGAATTGTTTCTTTTACCAAAATTATTGTTTTATTACGATTGATTTTTTACGGTTGGTCTAAAGAAAATGTAATCTACCTTGAATAGCTCATTCCCTCTAAACGGTTTGACAAACATGTAAAAAATAAGGTTGATTTCAACTTCAAGATTATATGTTAATACCGCACCATATACATTTGCATTGCACAAATAATTCCATTACCTGATGATTTCTTGAAGGTTCATATGTCAATATTATTTTTCTGGAAAAATCTTTTAAGTTTTTTTCTTCTTGCATTCTATTAATGTGTAATGTTGTTTTAACATAAAAACGAAGTGTTGCTTTTACCATAATCAATGTTTTATTACGATTGATTTATCACGATTGGTCTAAAGAAAATACAATTTACCTCAAATACCTCGTTTCCTCTAAAAGAGTTCACAAATAAGTAAAAATACAGTATGATTTCAACTTGAGTATTAGGGGGTAACACCCTATCAAATATATTCGCGTTGCACAAATAATTACATTAATTGATAATCTTTTAAATATTTAATGAAACTGCTTAAAGATCATATTAGCTGTGAAAAAATATGCCAGTATTATATTACTGTAAAAATTACTATAAAAAATAAAACTCTGGACTATAAAAAATCTAAGAAAAAACAAACTCAGGACTTGGTTTTACCTTTTATAATTTGTTCTTTATTTTTATTATTTTTCCCCTAAACCCAAACCATATGCTTTATTTCAACTACTCTAATAACAAATTTTTTTCTCCTTCTTGTTTTTTTATTAATGTTAAACAATCTATTATTCTGGTGACTAACAAATTACTGCTTCTATCAAAATAATTGTTTTATTTTGATTGGTGTATCATTTGGAATTATTTCCTTTGTTTTATGTATGTTTAGAGATTTTTAATTTCTTATGTTCAGCTAAGAAGAATATTGCGTTTGAAGATCCGACGGTGATAACTGCGAGTGGAGAATCGAAATGTGGTTGTTACAAAGAAAATTATGAAATTTGACGACATACTGCTCATTATTGATCGAGAAGGGGGACTTTATATGTTGATTTTAAAAATAACAAGTTTAAATATAAGGACTATTACGAGTACATATTTTATTTACAAAGAAGGAAAATGGAAGGGCGACGTTATATTAGCCTATCGGTATGATTTCTCTCATTTGACTATCGTATCTCTGACTAAAATATATATGAATGTATTGATTTCTTTAGAACATAAAATTTGTATTGATCAAACGGTTGACCCAATCCCAGTGCTCAAATAGTTACGCTAAATAAAAATTAATAAGGCTCATGTCAGCCCTAGCTCATATAATAAGAAAAAAATGCTAACAGATTTCTCGCTTTTTGATTCATTAAAATTGCTCCGTGTTATAAAAGCGTCCAATTTACTTTACACAAGCACGTGTCATAAGACAAGTTTCATTCATCCCAAATAAAGAAGTTATTCATATAATTGTCATGACTTGAATATTTAGGTCAAAGGTTTATGGTATATGCAATGACGTATAAGGTGTATTTTCTAGAGCCTCAGGCATACCTGTTGGAATATGAAAATTTTGTACTTACTGTCCTTTTTAGCGGCATACTACTGATTTGCATTCAACAAATAAAGAAATCCCCACATACCGACTTAGGTAAATATCAAACGGTAACAATTTAACTTAACCCCGTTCTATTATAGTCTTTTAGCTCGACGCTCTTTCAACTCAAACCTTATTTAGATCCTTCTCCCTTCCACTGAATCCCATGCAACTAGAAGCCATTCAGCTCAACTTCATGAAAATCAATCCCATTAAACTTAAAATAATGATTTAGGAAATTTGATAGTTTGATTTATTCGATATTTGATTATAAAACATATTTCTAAATATAATGGGTCAAGGGATACGGATTTTTTTTTACAGGTCCATAAATATACAAAAAAATTTCTACGTCCAATTCACTTGATAAATTTATCACAAATGCCCAAATACAGCATAAAATAAGAAAATATCCCCCAGTAGTTATACTGTTGAGTTCATTTGGGCTGATTTAAATGGAAGTTCACATTTATAAGGAACAATTTAGTATAAATAAGGGACTGAGCCATAGGGGGTTCAAAAAGGGCTGAGTCATTAATTTTGATTGAGTTGAAGGAAGTTGGTTTGAAAGGGATTTCAGTCGAATTGGGATAAAACTAATTGGGGTTAAGGTTTATCGGGGCTGAATTAAATGGGTGTTAAGTTTAATATAGTTAAGTTTTTTGGGGTGGAGCTTAGAAAATTTAAATTGAATGGGGGTGTAGTTGAATGGGGCTCAGTTGCATGAGGTTGAGTTACAATAAATCCAAATTGAACACCATATTTGAAATGTACTCTGAGTGTTTGTTAATTTCAATCAGTCACACGAAAATCATGAAAGTTTAATTTATGACGCTCACTTAAAGGGTTAGTCGGTCTTGCATCACAATAGGAACAACAAATCTGTACATATAAGTTAATGGTAGTGTTTGTCTTGGAGAGTGCAAGTTCTGCTCAAGTTCAAACAGACCAAACCAAAGGCCATCTTTGGAGTTTCTAA
The DNA here is from genome assembly GCF_032884065.1 of Artemia franciscana. Classification (NCBI taxonomy): domain Eukaryota; kingdom Metazoa; phylum Arthropoda; class Branchiopoda; order Anostraca; family Artemiidae; genus Artemia; species Artemia franciscana. The sequence goes on along the minus strand of NC_088869.1, from coordinate 55,161,769 downwards.
TCATGTGAAGTTAATCTATATGCAGTTATACATACTTGCAAAAATCTGTTTTTAAAACGGTGTAACATGTCCAATTTTATGCTAAAATGTATCTATGAGGCCTGTGTTTTAAAGGAGGTTTTTGCATTATAGGGTCATTTGTACTGTTCTACACTGATCAAGTTGCGTACTACAGCAGTTTGTTTTGAAACATTTCGGCGTGTTTTTATTAAGTGTTACCGTTGCTAAAATAGATGTTACCGACGTTAAAATCGATGCCCTATCGAGTTCTGGAGGACATTGGGAGTTGAAAGGGTATCAAGACTGTGGTCGGTTTCGACTGTTAAAAGGCACGTTTTTCTTTTAGATATTTTTTCTTCAGGGGATTGTTTCTTCAAGAATTTTTTTTTCTTCGAGAAGTTTTATTTTTTGTTTTGATATATTTTTTTTTCTTCGAGATTTTTATTTTCAATGCGTTTCTTCTTCGAGATGTTTTATCAAAACATTACCAAAACCACTTATGCAATATGTTTTCTGATTCAAAGAACATTTATAATCTGTCATTAAAGGTTTTGCCAGGTGTAGGAACCGAATGTAAGACTAGCAATCTCCAAACAGAAAGATGCCTCAGTCACCTAAACCAACAAGCTATGAATTGGGTATTTCTTATCCTCGGCAAAGAATTCCCATAGAGCAGAAAAATCAATTAGAAGAAATATTAAGGGCTAGGCTACGAAAAAGCTAAATGAGAGTGATGCTATTGTTTATTTGTTTTATTGTCCATATGTTGTGTGGAAATTCAAGGGAACTATGGATTCGTGCTGTGAATATTCATGAAACCTGTTAACGATTACTTTTAAAGTTACAGCGTAAGATTCGTAATTTTTATCGCTTCTTACTTTTAGCAAAAGAGTTCACCTAATTCAATATGCTTTTGTCTTTAATTTTATATATCCGTTTTGTTAAAAAAAGGCATAGAATTGAAAACATTCTCTTGAACAAGCCTAACCCTTATTTCTTTCAACCAGTAGTCTTATATATTTTCCCCTGTAAAATTAAAACCTTCTAAAACATACAAAGATTACCGTCTAAAGACAGGGCAACTCCCTCCTTTTATTTTAGATATAGTTCTCAAGTTTTAACATCGCTCCTTACCTTTAACAAAACATTTGATCTAATTCAATATATTTTCGTCTTAAATGTTATGTTCCCTTGTTGTCAAAAAGGGAAATGAACTTAAAATACTTTTTTGAATAATTCTTCTCCTTATTTCCAGTGATTTTGAAAAAAATTCCCTTTTATAGTTAAAAAGGGACACAGATTTTAAAACATTTTCTTGAATCAGCCTTTTTCTTAGTCCCTTTAACCAGTGGTTTTATATATTTTTCTCTGTATAATTTAGAGCCTTCTAAAACATAAAAATTACAGCCTAAAGACAGGACAGCCCCTTCCTTGCTTTTTAAATATGGCTCTTAAGTTAACATCCCTCCTTTCTTTTAGCAAAACATTTGATCTAATCCAATACCTGTTCGTTTTTATTTTTGTATTTCCTTATTGTTAAAAAATAGAATACAATTTAAAATATTTTCTTGAATGATCCTTTTTCTTATTTCCAGTGTTTTGTAAATATTAGCTGCACACTGGCACCATATGGCCCCCGTCATCACCACTTAAGCGGTTTCCGACGATTGAATATCCTAACAGATGTTTTTTATTTGAACAGTGGGAGGTTACCACTTTATTATTAGATCGCAATTCTCCATGGTAATTCCCAGCCTGTGGCACTCTGTAGCTGACTTTGTGGCCAAAATTATCATTCATAATGTATTTTCAGACATTTTCTTCATAAAAATTATGCTTTAAATCCATTGCTTTGGGTTTATACAAGCCAATCAATTTTTTTATAAAACGACATCCAATCCCCCTCCACTTCTAGTCCTGGTTACAGCAGTTCCAGCACCGATTCTGTTAGATTCCTTTCCAGTTCAACCGGCTCCAGTTCTGGCTATATCCGCTCTGGTCCCAATTCCAGTTCCGGTTTCACCGACCCTGGTTCCATTTGTAGTCCTGTTTCTGCCACTTCCACCACATATTCCACCGGTTCTGGTTCCACCAGTTCCGCTAAGAGCTCCCCTGGTTCCTTTTCCACCACTTCTGCCACCCGATTCCAGCGATTCTGATTCCACCAATCCCGCTCCAAATTCCACCGGCTCTGGTTCCGCCACTTTTGCCTCCATATCCACAGTTCCAGTTTCAATAATTTCACTGTGACTTCCACCGGTCGCACGATTATATTCGGCTGACTCCATGGTGCTCTTCCCCTCCCTCTCCACCTATGGTCATTGACAGTAGCTAGTTTTTTGTATTTGAGAACTATTTTGAATAGTATCATACTAGCTTTTGAGAGCTTTAAGCGACTATTTTCCATATTTTAACATTTGTTTAACATTTTTAATATTTTCTTGGGTTTACAGGCCAAGGTTTTGAGAGTTTTAAGAGATTAGTTTTCATATTTTCATATTTCTTTTCATATTTTTAATTATTTTCCTTGGGTTTAACAGAGCCAGGGCGTGAGAATACAAAAGCTTCAAACACAATGCAATATAGTTCTTATAAAATAGAAATAAAAAAAAATACAAAAAAAGTTCTAACAAAATCCCAAACAGTTCTTACAAAACAAAACAAATTCTCACAAAATACAGAATATTCAAACAAAATCCAAAATGGTTTTTGCAGAACAAAAAATGTTCTTAAAAATTCAAAAACACTTCACACAAATCCAAAATAGTTTTAACAGAACAGAAAATAGCTCCTTCAAAATACAAAATACTTGTTACAAAACACAAATATTCTGACAACATCAAAATATTTCTTAAAAAGTATAAAAAGTTCTAAGAAAATCCAAAATACTTGTTACAGAACAAAAATAATTCTTACACCATACAAAAACTTCTAATAACTCCAAATACTTTTTACTAAACAAAATTACTCTTACAAATACGAAAATACTTTACTCAAATCCAAAACAGTTCTAATAGAATAGAAAATAGTTGCTGCAAAATACAGAGCACTTGCTACAAAACACAAAAATTCTAACAACATCCCAAATAGTTCTTATAGAATACAAAAAGTTCAAACATAATCCTAAATAATTCTTACAAACCAGAAATAATTTTTATGCAATACAAAAAGTTCTTACAAAATCCAAAATAGTTCTTAAAAAGAAAAACTATTCTTACGATAAGAAAATATACAAATCCAAAATACTTCTAACAGAATAAAAATAAAATAGTTGCTGCAAAACATAAAATACTTTTTACAAAACATGAAAATTCTAACAACATTCTATTACTTGAATGCATTACTAAAATGCAAAAAAGGTCAAGCTTAACCCAACATAGTTCATACAGAACATAAATATTTCTTAGAAAACACAAAAAGTTCAAACAAAATCCAAAATAACCGGGTACCCATTCTGATATCAAACATGTTTGATTTGTGTTGACTTGGTACCTGGTACCCGTGTTTTAGATACCCAATATGCTTTTCACTACACAAGTTTTGTCATCTATTCCACAACAGTTACAGATACATGCAGAACATATTTTTAACTGATTGGTTATATTAGATCAACTGCTTTCAAGCTAGGTTTAGCGTGGTGCGCCAGGCAAAGTGAAATCAAATGAAAGTATTTTTTATTCTGTTAGAACTATTTTGAATTTGTGTAAGGCATTTTCTTTTGTAATAAATAACTTTTTTTATTTTGTAAGAAGTATTTTATATCTTGCATTGACTATTTTATATTTGTTAGAACTATTTTGGATTTGTTTAAGATATTTTGGTATTTGTAAAAATAATCTTTGTATATAGCAACCACTTTATATTTTATTCGAAGTTTTTAGTATTGTCTAAGAAATTTTTTTTTTGTAAGAACTATTTTGGATTTCCTTTGAACTTCTGTATTTTTCAAGAACTATTTTCGATGTTGTTACAATTTTTGTTTTTTGTAAAAAGTATTTTATACTTTTGAAGCAACTATTTTGTATTCCGTTAGAATTATTTGGATTTGTGTAAAGTATTTTTATTTTGAAAGAATAATTTTGCTTTTTAAGAACTATTTTGGATTTTGTTAAAACTTTTCGTTTTCTTAAAACTTTTTTAGGCTTAGTTTTAATTTTTGTTTTCTGTAAGAAGCATTTTGGATGTTGCTAGAATTTTTGTGTTTGTAACAAGTATTTTCTCTTTTGCAACATTTATTTTTTATTTTTCTTAAACTGTTTTGGATTTGTGTAAAGTATTTTTGTGTTTTGTAAGATTAACTTCTAATTTTTAAGAATTATTTTGGAATTTGCTAGAACTTTTGTTATTTGTAAGAATTATTTTTGTTTTGTGAGAACTATGTTGGATTTTGTTTGAACTTTTTGTATTTTATAAGAACCATTTAGGTGGTTGTTAGAATTTCTATGTTTTGTAACAAGTATTGTATATTTTGCAGCAACCATTTTTTATTCAATTAGAACTATTTTGGATTTGTGTAAAGTATCTTTGTATCATGTAGGAATAATTTTTGTTTTGCAAGAACTATTTTGGATCTGTTAGAATTTTTGTATTTTGTTAGAATTAGTATGGTTTTGTAAGAGCTATTTTTATTTTTTGAACTTTTTATATTCTGTAAGAACTACATTGGATGCTGTAAGGACTTTTTGTTTTGTAACAAGTATTTTGTATTTTGCAGCAACTACTTTTTATTTTGTTACATCAATTTTGGATTTTTGTAAAGTATTTTTGTATAATGTAAGAGTAATTTCTGGTTTCTAAGAAGTATTTTTGTTTCATTAAAATTTGGATTTTCCTTGAACTTTTGGTATTCTGAAGAACTCTTTGAATGTTGTTAAAATTTTTGTGATTTGTAGGAGTCACTTTGTATTTTGTAGCAACTATTTCTTATTCTGTTATAACAATTTTGGATTTGTGTAAGGTATTCTTGTATTTTGTACGACTAATTTTGTTTTATAAGAACTATTTGGGATTCTATTTTAACCGTTTGTATTTCGTAAGAATTATTTTGTTTGAAAAGAACTATTTTGGATTTCGTTAGAGCTTTTTGTATCCCTTAGGAAGTAGTCTAGATGTTTGTAGAATTTTTGTGTTTTGGAGTAACTATTTTTTGTTCTTTCAGAACTATTTTGGATTTGTGCAAATGATTTTGTATTTTTTAAGAATAATTTTGTTTGTAAGAACTATTTTCGATTTTATTGGAACTTCTTGTATTTTGTAAAAAATTTTTTGCTTCATAAGAACTATTTTGGATTTTGTTTGAACATTTTACATTCTATAGAAAGCAGTTTGGACGTTGTTAGAACTGTTTAAGAGTTTCTTTTGAAATTTATATATTCTATATTAACTATTTTGGATGTTGTTCAAATTCGTATGTTTTGTAGCAAGCATTTGTATTTTGCAGCAACTATTTCTTACTCTGTTAGAACTATTTTGGATTTATGTAAAGCATTTTTGTGTTTTGAGAGAGTAATTTTTGTTTTGTAAGAAGTATTTTGGGTTTTGTTAGAACTTTTTGTGTTTTGTAAGAATTAATTTTGCTTTGTAAGAACCATTTTGGATTTTGTCTGAATGTTTTATATTCTAGTAAAAATTATTTCGATATTTTTATTTTTTTGTGTTTTGTGGTAGGTATTTTGCATTTTTACCAACTATTTTTTAATTCTATTGGAACTATTTTGGTTTTTTGTAAAGTATTTTTGTATTCTGTCAGAATAATTTTGTCTTGTAAAAACTATCTTCAATTTTATTGGAACTTTTTCTATTTTATAAGCATTATTTTGTTTAATAAGAACTATTTTGGATTTTGCTTGAACTTTCTGTATTCTGTAGGAAGCAGTCTGGATGTTGATAGAATTTTTGGGTTTTGCGGGAACTATTTTTTATTCTGTTAGAACTATATTGGATTTGTTGAAAGTGTTTGTATTTCGTAAGAATAATTTAGTTTATTAGAATAAGATTATAATTATAAGATATAATTATAATTATAAGATTATAATTATATATCATAAGATAATTAGAATAAGAACTATTTAGGGTTTTATTGGAACTGCTTGTATTTCGTCATAACTATTTTTATTTCATAAGAACTATTTTGGATTTTGTTTGAACTTTTTGCATTCTGTAGGAAGTAATTTGGACGTTGTTAGAACGATTTTAGATTTTTTTTGAAATTTTTGTATTCTGTACCTGTGTGAACTATTTTGCATGTTGTTGGAATTTTTGTGTTTTCAACAAGTATTTTGTGTTTTGCAGCAACTCTTTCTTAACCTGTTAGAACAATCCCTGATTTTGTAAAGTATTTCGTAAGAGTGATTTTTGCTGTGTAAGAACTATTTTGGATTTTGTCTAATTTTTTTATATTCTGTAAGAATTATTTAGATTTTTTAGAATTTTTGTGTTTTGTAGCAGGTATTTTAGATTTTGCACCAACTATTTTTAATTCTGTTAGGATTATTTTGGATTTGTGTAAGGTATTATTGTGAATTTTATAAGCATTATTTGTTTGATAAGAATCATTTTGTACTGAGTTAGAACTATTTGTATTTCGTAAGAGTTATTTCTGTTTTGCAAGCTCTATCGGTGTGAAGCTATGCTCTCGATGTTGAATTTCTTCAAGCCATGGATTAATAAAAACTTGGTAAAAATAATTAAAATGTGAAACATAATTATAAAATATAGAAAATAAGCTTAAGACGCTCAAAATTTTGACCCGTAAGTCACTTAAAACCCTTAAAACCTAGTATGTCCTTATTCAAGATGGCCCTAAATACAGAAAACTAGCTACTGGCGATGACCAGCCACAGAGTTCCACGGGGTCAGTCGAATAAAAAAAATCTTTAAACCAACGGAAGTTGGAGCGAAATTGGGCAGCTAATTTTCACAAAACCACTGGAAATAAAGAGAAGACTCATTCACGAAAATGTTTTAAATTCCATTTCCCTAAAACATTAAAGGGGATTTCATTTTAGAGAACCACTGGAAATAAGGAGAAGGTTTATTTAAGAAAATGTTGTAATTTATCTGTGCCTTTTGATTTTTTACAAATTCACTGGAAATAAGCAAAAGGCTCATTTTAGAAAAGTTTTAAGTTATATACCCTTTTTAACGATAAGAAAATATAAAATTGAAGACGAAAATATATTGAATTACATGAAATGTCTTGCTGATGCTAAGGAGCGATGTTAAAACCTAAGAGCCATTTCTAAAATACAAGGAGGGAGCTGCCCTGTTTTAAGACATAATTTTCAATATGTTTTAAAAGGTTTTAATTTTACAGGGGAAAATATATAAAACCATTGGATGAAAGGAAGAAGGATAAGACTTATTCAAGAAAATGTTTTAAATTCTAAGCCCTTTGTAGCAACAAAGGTTTTCTTTACAAGATAACTGGAACTGCAGTGAAGGTTCATTCAATAAGCTGTTTTAAATTCGATTTTCTTTTTGACAATAAAGAAACATAAAATTAGAGACGAAAAAATACGGAATTAGATCAAATATTTGCTAAAAGTAAGAAGTGATAAAAATTAAAAATTAAATGCTGATCTTATGCCATCACTATAAAAGTAATTATTGATAGGTTTCATGAATAATCATAGTACGTTTCCATGATTCCTTTGGATTTCCAAAGCTTGTCTGGGCAATAGACCAAATTAACAATAGCATCACTCTCCTTTATTTTTACATAGCCTAGCCCTCACCATTTCTATTAATCGATTTTTTCTTTCCATGGGAATTATTTCCCAGGGATAAGAAACACGTGATCCATAGCTTAAGGAAAAAAGGCAACAAATGTCATTAAGATAAAGAAGCCTATTTCATAGAACCTCTTTCCAAGAACATAATAATAACAGTTGCTTGCTGGTTCAGGTGACTAAGATTTCATTCCATTAGGATGTCTCTTGTCTTACGTCTGATTCCTACGCCAGAAGAATACCTTTTTTGGCGGATTGTAAAGGATCCTTGAATCAATTAAATAAAAAAAACGAGTTTTTTTAACTGAAAGTAAGGAGCGACATTAAAACTTAAAACGCACAGAAATTACTTCGTATATGAAAGAGGCTGCTTCCTCATCAACGCCCCGCTCTTTACGCTAAAGTTTGACTCTTTCTCTCAATTCTTCTTTTTAAAACAGTAAAAAACTTTAGCGTAAAGAGCGGGGCGTTGATGAGGAAGCAGCCTCTTTCATATACGAAGTAATTTCTGTGCGTTTTAAGTTTTAATGTCGCTCCTTACTTTCAGTTAAAAAAACTCGTTTTTTTTATTTAATTTCTGAACGTTTTTGAATCAATGCATGTTTTGATTTTGGCTCTCCGCAGAGGAATAATCAAAACGAAATTTGCATATTTTTTTGGGGGGGGGGCTAAATGGCTTTCTCATAATTTTGATCGAATGATTTTGAGAAAAAAAGAGCGGGGGCGAAGCCTAGTTGCCCTCCGATTTTTTGGTTAATTAAAAAGGCAACTAGAACTTTTAATTTTTTACGAATCTTTTTATTGGTAAAAGATTTACGTAACTTATAAATTAGCTTTCGTAAAGAACTTTTGTATTCTCATGTTTTATTACATATATGAGGGGATTCGCCCCATTGTCAGTACCTCGCTCTTTACACTAAAGCTTAAATTTTATCCCAATTCATTAAGAATGACCCCTGAATCACAAAAGCCGTAGAATAAATAGTTGAAATTACTAAAAATACTTTAGCGTAAAGAGCTAGGTATCATAAGGAGGTGAGCCCCTAATATGGGTAATAATTTCTGTTTGTTTTAAGTTTTATTGCTGTTCCTTACTTCCAGCTGAAAAAGCTTTTTCACATTTATTTTTTAATTTTTTTTTTAAAATAATGCTAGTAAATCCTGCTCTCCCTTCATGGAAGTTTTCTTCTCCCATGACAAATTCTCGATGGAAAGTTCCCCCAGCATATCCCCCTCTTCTCAACCCCTCCCCCCAACCAAAAAAATCCTCCTGAAAACGCCTGTATACTTCCCAATAACCATCAAACAGTTCGTGGTAACGAACTGTAGTAAGGAGCGACCCGGCTCAATAGTAACCAAAACTCTAAAAAATTGAATTTTGATATCAATAGCTACATCAAAAGAATCGCATTTTAATGCTGATTTTAAATATATAAGTTTCATCAAGATTAGTATTACCCATCAAAAGTTACGAGCCTGAGAATATTTGCCTTATTTAGGAAAATAGGGGGAAACACCCCCTAAAAGTCGTAGGATCTTAACGAAAATGACACCATCAGATTCAGGGTATCAGAGAACCATACTGTAGAAGTTTCAAGCTCCTATCTACAAAAATGTGGAATTTTGTATTTTTTGCCAGAAGACAAATCACGGGTGCGTGTTTATTTGTTTGTTTTTTTGTTTTTTTTTTTTTTTTTTTCCCCAAGGGTCATCGTATCGACCAAGTGGTCCTATAATGTCGCAAGAGGGCTCATTCTAACGGAAGTGAAAAGTTCTAGTGCCCTTTTTAAGTGACCAAAAAAATTGGAGGGCATCTAGGCCCCCTCCCACGCTCATTTTTTTCCCAAAGTCAACGGATCAAAATTTTGAGATAGCCATTTTGTTCAGCATAGTCGAAAACCATAATAACTATGTCTTTGGGGATGACTTACTCCCCCACAATCCCTGGGGGAGGGGCTGCAAGTTACAAACTTTGACCATTGTTTGCATATAGTAATGGTTATTGGGAAGTGTACAGACGTTTTCAGGGGGATTTTATTTTGTTTGGGGGTGGGGCTGAGGAGAGGGGGCTATGTTGGAGGATCTTTCCTTGGAGGAATCTGTCATAGGGAAAGAAAAATTCAATGACAAGGGCGCAGAATTCTCTAGCATTACTATAAGAAAACAATGAAAAATAAACATGAAAACGTTTTTTCAAATGAAAGGAAGAAGTAGCATTGAAACTTAAAACGAACAGAGATTATTACGCATATGAGGGGTTCTAAAAATACTTTAGCATAAAGAGCGAGGTATTTAGGAGGAGATAAATACCTTGCTCTTTATGCTAAAGTATTTTTAGTAATTTCAACTATTTATTCTAGGCCTTTCTGATTCAGGGGTCATTCTTAAAGAATTGGGACAAAACTTACGATTTAGTGTAAAGAGCAAGGTATTAACGAGGGTACAAACCCCCTCGTATACATAATAAAAATATAAGGTTATGAAAGTTTGTTATGTAAGTTAATTCTTAAGTTACGTATATTTTTTACTAATAAAAACGTTCGTTAAAAATTAAAAGTTCTAGTTGCCTTTTTAAGTAACCGAAAAATTGGAGGGCAACTAGGCCTCCTTCTCCACCCCTTATTTCTCAAAATCGTCTGATCAAAACTAAGAGAAAGCCATTTAGCCAAAAACAGAATTAATATACAAATTTCATTTTAATAGTTTATGTGCGGAGAGCCAAAACCAAACATGCATTAATTCAAAAACGTTCAGAAATTAAATAAAAAAAAACTAATTTTTTTAGCTGAAAGTAAGGAGCGACATTAAAACTTAAAACGAACAGAAATTACTCCGTATATAAAATGGGTTGTCCCCTCCGCAATCCCTCGCTCTTTACGCTAAAGTTTGACTCTGCCACAATTCTACTTTTTAAAACAATTTAAAGCTTTAGCGTAAAGAGCGAGGGATTGCGGAGGGGACAACCCATTTTATATACGGAGTAATTTCTGTTCGTTTTAAGTTTTAATGTCGCTCCTTACTTTCAGCTAAAAAAATTAGTTTTTTTTTATTTAATTACTATATATAAGCACAGGTCAAAGTTTGTAACTTGTTGCCCCTCCCACGGCAACTGTGGGGGAGTAAGTCGTCCCCAAATACATAGTTATAAGGTTTTTCGACTACGCTGAATAAAATGGCTATCTCAGAATTTTGATCCGTTGACTTTGGGAAAATAATTAGCGTGGGGGGGGCCTAGGTGCCCTCCAATTTTTTTGGTCACTTAAAAAGGGCACTAGAACTTTTCATTTCCGTTAGAATGAGCCCTCTTGCAACATTCTAGGACAACTGGGTCGATACGATCACCCCTGGGAAAAAAAAAAAAAAAAAACAAAAAAACAAAAAAAAACAAATAAACACGCATCCGTGATCTGCCTTCTGGCAAAAAATGCTAAATTCCACATTTTTGTAGATAGGAGCTCGAAACTTCTACAATAGGGTTCTCTGATACGCTGAATCTGATGGTGTGATTTCGCAAATTTTCTCAGGCTCGTAACTTTTGATGGGTAAGACTAAATTTGATGAAACTTATATATTTAAAACTAGCATTAAAATGCGATTCTTTTGATATAGCTATTGGTATCAAAATTCCATTTTTTAGAGTTTTGGTTACTATTGAGCCGGGTCGCTCCTTACTACAGTTCGTTACCACGAACTGTTTGAAACACGTCTTACGTAAGTGGCTTGGATAATGTCTTAATGACATTTGAAGAAAAAATATCTCAAAGAAAAAATCATCTCCTCAAGTATTACATAACATCCACTTACGCGCAATACATCATCCTCAGCTATATCCGGGGGCTCCCCACTCGCTTAGTGGACCCTGAAGAAGCAAGTATTGAAGAAATCTTGAAGAAAAACGTCTTGAAGAAAATTTTCTTAAAAATTTCATTAAATTTTTTGAAACTTCTTGAAAAACGTCTTGAAGAATGTCTTGAAAAAATGTCTTTAAAATGTCTTGAAATATTGTGAAGAACCTCTTGAAGAACTTCTCGAAGAAAATACTTGTATAAGTAATTCTATTACCTAAAAACCTTGAAAAAAATTCGGAAAAATTAAGTAAGAACTAGCTGTACATAATAATATCAGGGTCTTGAGGGGTTAGCAACTTCGGAGATGCCCCTGTGAGCCTGTTTAAAGTTCATATGGGGATACTACTCAGGAGGGAGGACTCGATGTCTCCCTTTAACGCTTAGCTCCTAATTCTAAATTTGATTCGGTAAAAGTAAATAGTGGTAGTACAGCTGTAAAATAGCAAAAGAAATCTTGTACGTAAAAGGTAACCGCCTACTCCTTCCAGCCTACTACTCTACACGATAAAGTTTTACTTTTTCTACCAACTAGTTTTCAGAAACTTTTTACAAAAAAATATAAAAAGAAAAGTAAAGAGCTATATTTAACCAAAAAAAACAAAGTCAAATGATAATTCAAACTTTAAATAAATAAAAGATTGATTACAACCTCTAAGCCATACAAAAGCCACAGTGTGATTTGTGCCTCTGAAAAAAAAAATCATTTCAATTAGTGTCTTTATATATTTTTTTTTAATATCAAAATAGAAAAGATATAGAAAGTCACCATTTATAACCAAGATCACTGAAGAGAATTAATAAGTATGGTTGTCTAATGAATACCTAGATAAACCTGGGGGAAAAACATGGGAAGGATTGGATGATTTTCACCTAACCATGTATTGCACTCCCAGCTGAACGTGAAAAATGAGGAGATCGGTGTTTAAGTTAAGTAAGTTTAACACATAGTGATATTCATTCCTGGATGTCTCAAATATTTTGGATTTATTAACGTTATAATGCGAAAATATTTAAAATATTTATTTTTTGTAGAGCTCAAAAGACGCTTTGGCTTTAAGAAGGGTTAGTGGGGGGCAGATCTACTCCTGCTTGTAATAGTCTGTGTTCGTTTAAGTTTGACCTGTTTATTCATTGTAATTTTTGTTCATTTCTTTCATCTCATTTAGACATTCATTAAGGTATCGGTTCGTTTTAAGGCTGAATTGTCATTTGACTATCCCATTTTTCAGGACTCAATATTTCTTAAGCAATTCTGACCCCGGTCATGTTGAAACCTTGACTATCTACGAATATAGATTAGCCTTTAAATAGTAAAAATCTTATTGTAATATATATTTTTTTCTAACGGCTTGTTTATTTACATAATTGCATTGTGAGCTCATTTATTTAAATGAGCTTTAATTTTTCGTTTAAGAAAAAAACGTCTAAAAATCAATGCAACCATATTTGTTTCCGGTTGTGTTTCCCTAGTTCTGGGGGTAAATTGAAACTTCTTCATTGCCTGATCAACATATAAAAATTGCTCTAAGGTCCAATACCTTAAAAAATTTCAAACGGATATTTTTCTTGATAACTTCTCCTCGATCTCCGCCCAAGTCAAATTCAAAATTTGCTTTATTTTTCCGTGAAATATCTTCTTAATGTTTCAGATGGACCCGTTAAACCTTTCGTCTATACCTTTAGCCGTTCCAAAGATATTGCAGAAAGGCCTTTCTGACAATTTGGATGTACTTAGTGTTTTTGATTTACTTAAGCATCTCTCTTAACATATCCAGAAAGTTTCAAGTTAATACCCTTTGTGGATTTCCAGATATTGGAGATATTCTCTTCTGACTACCTGTCTGCATAGACTATAATATCTTCTGATTTAATTCGCCATCCCCCTTGGAGCTTCTCGGGGATTTTGTTTTAATATCCTTAGCCGTTCCGGAAATTTTGCAAATAAGCCCTTTTGATAAAATAGACGCACACTGTGTCTTTTGACTTTGCTTAATATCCCCCCAACATATCCTGATTGCTTCAACATAACACCCTTAGCTTTTCCTTGTGTGTTGGAGATGTCCCCATTCAAGAACTAGATTGTGTATAACGTGTTCTAATCCTGTTCGACATCCCCTTTGACATTCTCCAGAAGTTTGCTTTTAATGCCCTATGCTATCTCTGAGATATTGCACATGTGTCTTTTAGACAACCTGGATCCCAAATGTGATATTTATTTATTTCAAAATTCCCTCCAGTATTCCTGAAAATTTAAACTTAAGGCCTTTAGACGTTCCTGAGATACTTTAGATACGCCTTTTCGACCATGTGGATACAAAACAGCGTCTTTCGATTTTGCTCAATGCCCTAAATGTTCCCTGAAAGTTTCAAATTAACTCTCTTAGTTGTTTCTAAGATACTATTGATGCACCCGTTTGTCAACCTGGATTCTTGTAGTGTTTTATGGCACTCTGCATTTACCAAGTGACATATAGCGATCGCAAATTCCGTCCATCGAGCTGTCTGTCTGTCTGTCGGCCCCAGTTTTGCTAGTTCGGGCACTTTCAGATAAGCTAGGACGACGAAAGTTGGCGGGCGTATCAGAAACAAGACCAGATTAAATTAGAAATAGTCGCTTCCCCAATTTTACCATATGGGGGTGGGGGGCAAGCGAACGCGATAGTTGAGAAGAATTTTATTTGCCGTTAAATCAAATGCTTGTTGTTCTTTAGTGTAGCTTACTGGTCTAGTGCTATGATTCTCGCTTAGGTTGCAAGAGGTCACGGATTCGAATCCCTGACTACCCCAATTTTTACAAGAAGAAGATCCGAAACTAGATGTGTGATCAATATAGGGATCGCTGAAAGTTTGCAGGCTTATCAGGGACAGGACCAGATTCCCTAATTTGACCATCTTGGGGCGAGTGGAAGCACGGTTAATTCGGAAAAATTAGAAAAAATGAAATATTTTTAACTTACCAACGGGTGATTGGATCTTAATGAAATTTGATATTTAAAAGGACCTTCTGTCTCAGGATTCTAATTTTAAATCCCGACCAGATCTTGCGACATTGGGGAGAGTTGGAGGGGAAAACTGATAATCTTGGAAAACACTTAGAGTGGAGAGATCGGTATGAAGCTTGGTGTGAAGAATATGCACAAGTCCTAGATACGTGATTGACATAACCGGACCGGATCCACTTTCTTTGGGGGAGTTAGGGGGATTTCCAGTGCTTTGGCGAGTTCGGTGCTTCTGGGCGGCTTAGACGATGGAAAGTGGTTGGCGTGTCAGAGACATGCACAAATTGACTTAATAACGCTCGTTTTCTCGATTTGGCCATCTGGGGCGATAGAGGGAGTGGAAATCGTGAAAATTGAGGTATGTTTATCTCGCGAAAGGGTAATTGGATCTTAGTGAAACTTAATATATAGAAAGATTTCATGTCTAAGATGCTCCATTTTCAATTCGGATCGGATCCGGGGACATTGGGGGTGGCGGGGTGGAGACGAAAATCTTGGAAACCTGAAATCTTGGAAAATACTTAGATTGGAGAGATCGAGATGAAACTTAATGGGAAGAATAAGCCCAGGTTCTAGATATGTGATTGACATAACCGGACCAGATCTGATTTCTTTGAGGGAGTTGGGTGAATTTCTACTGCTTTGGCGAGTTCGAGAATAAGCGCAAGTTCTAGGTGCATGATTGACAACACCAGACCGGATCCGGTCTCTCATCACAAGTGCCATATGAGCTCTTACTTCTTGTTTTAGTATTTTATCCCTTTTTAAATCCCACTTTGCTGAACTTGGGGGTCATGTCATCCCGGTAGGCACAGCAATTGGACATTTCGACTATTGTGAACCAAATGGATAACTAAAAAAATATGATTCTATGTCTAATGAGATCGATGTGTGTGGGGGTGGGGTAAGCAGAAAGGTTAAGGGACAGTTTACCATTCAATTAGTTTCGACTCTTAAAATGACACTAAAACTTTCAATTTTGGCAGTTGAATAAGCCGCCTGAAAAGTTTCAACGACAATTCTTCCATACGAAGTGGTATAATAAAGAAAGATATTGAATCCATAGCACCCCTTATCTAGGCACTACTTATGGCACTGCTCTATTGCACTACTTATGATACATCGGGAACGAATGCTGTAAAACAATATCAATGGCTTTATGGATGCATGTTCACTTTGAACGATAAGAACTTCAGTTAAAAATATTTTGGAAAACAATTAGTGATTAAAACGCTTACAATTAACATTTGGCAATAACTTTGTTGTACTCAAAAATACTTTCAGTGAGTGATTAGCAAACCGTTACCGCCCAACCAGGGGTTATGACGGACAGCCTCCCTCATTTACAGGGGACTTTTCATTTACTTTAAAGTTTCTTTATCTTCATTTGAAGAACTTTTGTTTCTTTTGAGAACTTTTGAACTTTCGTCAACACGATTGTTAAGGGCATAAATTGTTTTTTTCTGTTGTATTTGACAATATACCTTAAAAATAGATCTGTAACATATGAAATCTACATAATGGATGTATTTAAAGTGGCTTAGGACAGAGTATTAAAAATACTGGAAATTTTCTACTGTAGTAGCACTAGGAGTAGGATTTTATCCAAGATTTGTTTTGGGTGATTTTTTGGGAAGGAGGGGCTTATAGAACGAAACTTCATAAAATGCAAAAAAATTGTTTATATGCATTTTTGTTACGTTTTTACAACTTCGTCAGACATATCGGGGGAGGGGTTCAAAACCCTGATCCCCCCGGATACAGCCTTGACTGGGAGTAATATACACTGTAAATTTGATTTAACCTTAATCAAGTTGACAGAATCGGCTTAAATACGACTTGGAGAAATTGTTCTTTGTTTCATTATAAGAACCTGGCAACTCTAACTACAGTTTATTAAAGCTTTGGTGTCTTGGGACATCTTTCTTTGTCCAGTTCGTAACTTAGCATTAGCGTTACTATTGCAACATATTGTTTAATTACTGATACACCCTGGTAAAAGTTTTAAATGGCATTTTTCTTTATTGAACCATTAATGTGATACAAAAAGCACAAAGAAAATTAAATTAATGGTTTATTAAACGACAAGTTTTTTTAATAAGAAGAAATACTGACTTTTACTCTAGACTAGAAAAAAGCCACAATATTATATTCGCAGTAAAATCTGCGTTTTCAAGGTTCATTATTTTGAGCTCAATTATGCTGCAGTTTAATTTTAGCTAACAGTTACTTTTTCTTTAGAGTATTCTACAAGTGAATCAGCCAATCTCTGCCCAGTTTGTTTGACGATTCTGATCCTATTTCCCTAACCTTCTAAGTTTGATTATTTATTGATCGTTTCTGCACATTGGGAAGTACTGTATTTGATTGAAACCCAAAAGATTAATGTCCAAACACCGAAACAACATTAAAATCTTACTTAGGACATGTGTTTTGACTATATCAGAAAGGCTGCCGCTCCCTTATGTCCATAGGCATGGGTAAGGGGGTCAGAGGGGAATTCCTTTCTCCACTTGGAATAAGTATGCGACTAAAACTCTAATTTGGGAGCTAGGCTGGTTTCTATTTGCCAAGTTTGTTCTCGAATACCTGTAAGCCTTCTCATTTCATTGAAGATATTGCTTCCTTTTAACACGATTTTTTTCTTAAGAAGCATTTTATTAAATAATAAACTAACAACAAATCCGAAGTTAATAAATGTGTATGGGTAAACAAGACCCTTCACAAAATTCTACTAATTCACTCACTACCAGTAATCCTTGATCCTCCCTCACCCCCCCCCCCCAGAAAAGAGAATAATTAACTAAATAATTAATAAATATTCACGATCTAGCAGGGTGGTGAAGACACACACCACAGAACCATTTATCTGCTCTATCTTTTTGTTCCCCTCCTAAAAAGCCAAAAAATAATAATTAAACAAAAATATAACCACTCGAGAAGGAAGAAAATATAACCACTCGAGGAATTCGCCCGACAGGGATTAAAATTCAAATATAGAGATACAATGTCCTTTCAATTCGCCACGAAATTTATGTGCTTTATGAAATTTGCTAGGATTTCCAACTTCATGAGACACAACACAAGAGAAGAAAAAAAACTATTACCCCCCAAATAAAAACATAACCACAAACTAGGCAGATGACTATGGCATGAATTAAAGTTATTTCAAATTGTTTTGCAATAACCTGGAATTGCCGAACTACCTGGGATGCTCTAACACCAAGTATAAACGAGGTAATGAACTGTAAGTAAGGAGTGATGTGACTCAATAGTAACCAAAACTCTAAGAGGCAGAGTCTTGATAAAAAAAAGATGCATCAGAAGAATCGAATTTTTATGCTTACTTAAATCACGCAAGATTTATTAAATTTAATGATACCTAACAAAAGTAACGGGCCTAAGAAAATTTGCCCATTTTTTGAAAAAAGGAGGAAACACCCCCAAAATATCATGTAATCCTAATGAAAATCACTCCATCGGATTCAGCATACCAGAGAACCCTACTTTAGAGGTTTCAAGCTCGTATGTACTATATATATATATATATATATATATATATATATATATATATATATATATATATATATATATATATATATATATATATATATATATATATATATCTATATCTATATATATATATATATATATATATATATATATATATATATATATATATATATATATATATATATATATATCTATATATATAAAAATAAGTTGTCTGTCTGTGTGTCTGTCTGTCAGGTGACGTCATGTTTCTGTGTCGACTGACGTCATGAATTTAGTTGTCGTCATTTTTGCTATGACGGTGACGTCATTAAAGATATTTAAGACATGTATGTTCACGTAGAAATCTATTAATGTTTAAGTTTAAAATAACTGATGAACTTACAATGGCAAAAGCCGATGAAGATGCACAAAGAGTCTATGCCAAAAAACTTGCTGCTGATAGAGAAAGTCAGAAAAGAAAGCTTGCCGAGGAATCAAAAGAACAGCAAGGAAGCAGGCTTGAGGCTAAAGAACGCAAAACCGCGCAGTTAGATGAAGATCCACCTGGACAGCGAGAGTCAAAACATATCAAAACTGAAAATGATAGCGATGATGATTGGGTTTGGGATTTTGACTTGGATAAGGTCATCAATGCCTACCAGATTTTAGTTAAAAAAAACAAAGGTTCGGCGATATGTATTTCATAGTGAAGCTGAAAAATAAAGAAGAAAAAGAAAACTGAAAAAAGAAAAAATGTAAAAAACTAAAAAATACTAAAAAGAAAAAACACTCAAAGAGAAATTACAGACCGGGACACAAATGACGACCGGGACAGAGGGAATATAAATAACGACCGGGACACTCAAAGAGAAATTACAAACTGGGATACCGGGACACAAATGACGACCGGGACACAGGGAATATAAATGACGACCAGGACACAGGTATTTAAGAATATCGTTCAAAGACAAATTTTTAATTGTAAGAAGACCGTTGAAAGAGAAATTTCTAATTGTAAAATGACTGAAGAACCTACAATGGCAACACCCGAGGAAGCTGCTCAAAACGAATGTATTCAAGCCGAAGTAGCTGAGTTGGTAAAGCGTTATGTTTCAGGTTCTAGGTCCGAGAGGCTCCAGGTTTGAACCTTGGCTTTAGCATTAATACAAAAGAAGAAAAAAAACTAAAAAAGAGGAAAACTACAAAAAAACTAAAAAGAAAATATATATATATATATTTATATATATATATATATCTATATATATAAAAATAAGTTGTCTGTCTGTGGATCTGTCAGGTGACGTCATGTGACGACCGGGACACCGGGAGATGACGACCGGGACACAGGGACACAACTACAACAGGGACGCCGGGGGGCTCAGGGGGATATATAAATGACGATGGCGACACAGGGAATCGTCGATTAGAAATCACCATCAACAAAGCTCAAGGGCAATCATTAGAATCATGAGGTATAGATCTGAATACGGATGTGTCGACTGACATCATGAAGTTAGTTGTCGTCATTTTTGCTATGACGGTGACTTCATTAAAGATATTTAAGACATATATGTTCACGTAGAAATCTATTAATGTTTAAGTTTAAAATGACTGATGAACTTACAATGGCAAAAGCCGATGAAGACGCTCAAAGAGTCTATGCCAAAAAACTTGCTGCTGATAGAGAAAGTCAGAAAAGAAAGCGTGCCGAGGAATCAAAAGAACAGCAAGGAAACAGGCTTGAGGCTAAAGAACGCAAAACCGCGCAGTTAGATGAAGATCCACCTGGACAGCGAGAGTCAAAACATATCAAAACTGAAAATGATAGCGATGATGATTGGGTTTGGGATTTTGACTTGGATAAGGTCATCAATGCCTACCAGATATATATATATATATATATATATATATATATATATATATATATATGAATTAAAACCCTGAGGGGGTGAAAATTCCCTTTTGTTACTAAGATTATTGCTTATTTTTGAGGTTTAGGGGGGAGTTCACTCTTTTCACATTTATGGTAGCTCCGAGTATGGTATCAAATATGGACAGAAATTATATTAAAAAAAAAACAAGCTATTTTAAAATGAGGGCTAAGAATGATATTGAAATTAAAAGAGAATATAAATTATGTCGTATGCGAGGAGTGCTCCTCCCTCCTCAACCCCTCAATCTTTCCACTATATTTATCGTATTTATCTCAATATGACCGCTCAAACACAAAGACCGTTCAATTGGGATAAACAGTGTTTCAAACCACTATAAATGTTTAATATACCCCCTTCGTGTACGGAAATATTTCTGTCTAGTTCAAGTTTTAGTGTCACTCTTTACTTATTTTTTTTTTATCTCAGTGAGAGCTAAATCAATTTCTGTATTCATGGATGAAATGAGATGTGAAAAGAGCACCAAAATACATTTCTTTATCTAATAACCTATTAGATATAACGTTAAACAGCTAGCCAACAGTTTTATTCTATCATATTTTCTGGCTGATGCAAACTCATTTAGGGAGTGGGACTCGCTATAAAGGAATTTCACAGCAAGATCTAAGTGGAGTTTCACATTTGTGGCTACAAAATGAGACAAAATAAAAAGAAAATGATCTTTATTCTGGGGAAGAAATTACGCACTTATTTCGCAATAGCAAAGGTCTAGAATAGAAACCTGTTGAGTATTTTATTAGCCAATCAACACCCAAGCT
Source organism: Artemia franciscana (assembly GCF_032884065.1). Lineage (NCBI taxonomy): Eukaryota > Metazoa > Arthropoda > Branchiopoda > Anostraca > Artemiidae > Artemia > Artemia franciscana. Next base: position 55,140,987 of record NC_088869.1, on the reverse strand, counting down.
GGGACAGAAGAAAAATAAAAAGAAAAGATCAATGAAGGTCATTAGGAAGAAATGTCAAAATTAAAATAGACTTGGTAGAGAGACCGTTTTCCAGCTCTTAGAAGGCTGGTTTAGGGTTACGTAATCCCTGTCACAAGATATGTCACTTAAACAACGTTGAAGTATGAGAAAACCTTATCCGTTGTCATATTTGTCTTGTTTTTTTTTATCATTACAGCTAATTCGAGCATTTGTATATCAAAGTGTCTTGCTGTATTCATCTGTTTATTTTGAACTAGAAAATTACGAGGGCTTTCATTTTCGTCCCAAATTCTATTGTTGCAGTGTCTGGCTAGGTAGAACCTTATCTGTAAGCAGCTTCACTTTTTCTATTCTTTAGATATAAATATAAAACTGCTATGCTAGTGGCTAAAGTATATGTATCTCAGAAGAGAAGATCTAATTTGAATGTTTTCAAAGAAAATTAAAATCAAGGGATATCCAGGCGTGGAGTTGCCAATAGGCCCACCAAGCCCAGGCCTAGGGGTGCACAATGCCAGTGGGCAGGACAAATTATCACGGGGTGATTACTTCTTAACAAAAACTGGACTAATATAATTTATCGGCAGAGTGCCCAGGTCACTCTGCCGCTGCGCTGCCTATTCTCATAAAAGTGGTTTCAAGACTACTACACGGGGATTCCGCGTCCACTTATAAACTGTCAGATTTCTCCAAGAATGGGAGCTGAAAGTTCCGTATCACCTCCCTCTTTCATTAATTTTGGCTCATCAGTTGTATTCTGCTCGGTGCTTCCACTATCCCCAAATATTCAGGGATTTCTCCAAAAATCTTGCAAAAACAGAGCTCTGCAAAAACTCGGGCCAAGGAACTTCAAAGCTATAAATTTGGCCCTGGGGATATTTTTCCTTCAAGAGGAACTAAAGGGGTATCCTAAGTCATCACCAATCCAAAAATCATTGAAGTATTCGAAACTCGTTTGAAATGTACAAGTCGAAAGAAAATATCTCTGTCTGACAAATAAATTGGGATATCCTACTATAAAAAGCTATAAACGTTCAAAGCCGGAAGTGAGCTTCCAATTTTTGAAATATATGCAAACGACTATTGACGTTTTTGTGTGCGACTCGTTTAACGTTTTTTGTGTGCGACGTTTGACTCATGAGCAAAGTCATTTTTGTTGAATAATCAAATAACATCTTAAAATTTAAAGTTTTTCAAATACCACACCCCCTCCCCCTGATGAGGAAACTTCACTCCTTATAATCAATGCCAGGAATTGGAAAACATTTTAATTGGAGGGTCAGATTGTAAACTTCATTGCTAACGAAGGATGTTAAACATATTTTAACTAGAATTATAATGACTCAAGAACTGACTATTATATATTACCATTTAGTGTTTGTTCCACATTCCCACTGTGTTAAAACATTACAATGTGTTCTGCAGCTCAAAATGAAGCTGTTTTTTAACTGACAACAAAATTATAGGATCCATGGCTGTTTTCGACTATCATGATAAAAAAAAAAAACAAAAAAAAAGACAAATTTACTTGAATTTCAGTCTATGCTATTGTACATTTATTTTTGTTCATAAATAGAGATGCAGTGTGGTTTCTTAAGAGTTTTATTTTCAAAGTTTGAGTTTTCTCCCCCATCCCCCTACAAAAATTTTGATTGTGTATATCCCTTTACTCCCAAAAGCGAATTAGTATTTTTAATTAAGTTGTTGTAATGAAACGAGGGTGATTTCCTGCCATTCAATTCGTCATCGTAATTGTTTGATATCTTTTTTATTATTATTATTATTATTTCTTGCAATCAAGAGAGCTTAATTATCTTGGTGGATGAGGTTAAACGATCTAAACGTCTTTTTCTCATTTTCTTTCTCTGCTCCCCATTTATCAGCACTGGCCTGAAGGGAACGATCGCAAAAAGTGTTGATAAACCGCTTAATAACTTCACTTTAGATTGATATTTCTAATAACAGGGCTTAGCTTCTGTTTTCCTCAAAGAGTGGTAAAAAGATAAGGAAAAACTCATAACATCCTATTGAGAAGACGGTGCGAAAATCCTGGGGATGGAAAAAGCATCCAATAAATGCTAGCAAAAGGTAAAATAAAATACTCGTAAGAAGGTTATAATTTTGCGTATACGACTTGGAAAACATTAAATTTAAAAAAAAACAAAGTTTTTTCGTATGTAAAATTAAGGAGTGACACCAACACTTAAAACGAACAGAAATTATTCCATATATGAAAAGGGTTGTCCCCTCCTCAAAGCCCCGCTCTTTACGGTAAGGTTTCTTATAGTTTTAAAAAGCAGAGTTGTGAGTAGGAGTCAAACTTCAGCGTCAATAGCGGGGCATTGAGGAGCGGTTATTTAATTCATTTCCGAATTAACTTACGTAACGAGCTTCTATATACGTATATTTTTATGACGTACTAGCTGTTGGGGTGGCGCTTCGTGCCACCCCAACACCTAGCTGGTGGGGCGCTTCGCGCCCCCCAAGCCCCCCGGCGCGCGTAAGTCGTTACGCGCCATATTAGTTACGCGCCATTGTAGTTGTGTCCCTGTGTCCCACCTGTGAATATAGAAAGATTTATATATGTGTTTCAAACTACGTAAAAATTGCGAATATACAACATTTTTGGCTTTCCCACTACCGGGAGCTTTCCGTTTCCAATTGCCAGCAATTGATCTGAAAATGTTTGACCAGAGTCATCGCTTTGCAATTGGACACGCATATTTGTAGTTAATTTTAATATTTTTACGTGTGCCCATAAATTAGAATTTTTCAGGCAAGCATTCATTTCGTCTGCAGGAGTTAAACTACGTAAAAATTGCGAATATACAACATTCTTGGCTTTCCCATTGTCTGTGCATATACAAAGCCGTATGTACTAATAATGGGGTCATATGCAAACGCTCTTTTTACAAACAAACAAACATGCATACACACAACTCGTTTTTATATAGATAGATGGATAGATAGATACAATACAAATTAACTGCGTAAAACTTGCGAATATACAACATTCTTCGCTGTCCAATTGTCGCTGCATATAAATAGATTGTCAGGTTTACCGACCCTCGAACATGCAACGTACAGTTGTCCATGGGAAAAACAATCAGTATTAAGATCTATACCACATTTTTCTAATGATTGACCTTGAGCTTTGTTAATGGTGATTGCAAATGCTAATCGAATTGGGAATTGCAATCTTTTAAATTGAAAAGGCAGATCCGTTGGAATCATGGGAATGCGAGGAATAAGAACAGCCTCACCCTCAAAAGGCCCTGTCAAGATTGTGGCCTCTATTAGGTTTTCCATTGTTTTTTTTACGGCAAGTCGCTTGCCATTGCAAAGCTTTGGTAGGTTGATATTTCTTAAAAGTATTATTGGTACGCCTATTTTTAGTTGTAGCACGTGTGGTGGAAACCCTGAAAGATCTATGAAATTTAAAAATTCAGATGGATAATTAACCGTTTCATTTGGTTCCAAAACTGTGTCGACTGACTTGTAAAGGACTGCCTGGTCTCGAATCTTGGTCAAAACAATATTGTTGATTTCGTGGACGTCTATATTTTTGGGTGCGAGAATCGCTCTTTCACTTAGCCATTTATTATTTTTATAATTTTTTAGAATATTCGGAAATACTTTTTCAATCAATTCATTTTTGGACGTCACTAAATTACAGAAATCAGCAGTTAGTTGTATACGTCCTGAAATTGAGTCTATCGTATCATAAATGTCTTTTTGTTCCGACGTTAACTTGGAAATTTTATTTTGTACATACGACAATAGATCACTCGTACTGTAACTTTGTTCACGATCCAATTCTACACATGTCGAAACAGCAGCGATACGGTTAGGTGAAGGCATTCCCAAATCCTGAAGAGGTTTGTTTGCCATACGTACGCACAAATCTTCTATAATAACTAAAGTGTAGTTATAAATTTCTGATGTAAAATCAAAAGTCATATCTGACGTCTCTAACTGTTTTCGATGGAGCATATCTTCGGACATTTTTGACTTATATTTTTCCCATAACTCTGTAGGAGCTGATGGAGAGCAAGTTGTTAAAATGATGCCAAACAATGCACGAATTTGGCTTGGGGTTGACGTTTCGCACGCGTCATTGATGCAGTTATCCCAGTGTTGGTCATTCTCCAATAAATTCAGAGCTTGGCATGCACTACGGTAAGTGTCATATATAGTACCGTTTACAGTTCTCAAATACTCAAAGGTTGTCGGACCGGGTACATTCACCAAAAGCTTGCGTAGAAAGAAGCATTCATGTTGATTGGGGTGAACGGTGTAGAGTCTTCCTATCGTGGTATCTTTAAAGATGGTAGGTTGGCCGTCGACTGACTTACCCTGTTTTCGACGTTCAAATACTTTATTTTTAGTATTCCACGTGTAATACGAAGGCACTTCAGTATACAGCAGTTTTTTTGCAAAAGAATCATTTTTGCAAAGCGAAAAAAAAGCTGTTAATTTTGTATCCGGTGGATTCAGGGCTCTTTGTTGCACGTTGGTTTCCGAGAAATAAACACGTTGACCACTCTGTAAATGTATCGCTAAGTGAACAACAGCTGGACTACGTTCATGTATCGGAAATGAAAGAATTCGCCAAACAGCTTCATTACTGCTTATGTATCTTCCAGCCTGATATTGTACGATTTCGTCGAAATCTTTGATTTCGAGCTGCAAGCCAAAAAATGCCATGTCACTGCCTTTGTTGACGTATTTACATATGTATTTGATTGCCTTTACGGAGTTACAGTATTCAACGTTTATGTGTGCATTAAATGTTTTTGATAATAATGGGGAATATGGAACAACCCACTGGTTATCTACTTCGATGGTGGTACCGTTGCCATTGTAGGTTCTTCAGTCATTTTACAATTAGAAATTTCTCTTTCAACGGTCTTCTTACACTTAAAAATTTGTCTTTGAACGATATTCTTAAATACCTGTGTCCTGGTCGTCATTTATATTCCCTGTATCCCGGTCGTCATTTGTGTCCCGGTATCCCAGTCTGTAATTTCTCTTTGAGTGTTTTTTCTTTTTAGTATTTTTTAGTTTTTTACATTTTTTCTTTTTTCAGTTTTCTTTTTCTTCTTTATTTTTCAGCTTCACTATGAAATACATATCGCCGAACCTTTGTTTTTTTAACTAAAATCTGGTAGGCATTGATGACCTTATCCAAGTCAAAATCCCAAACCCAATCATCATCGCTATCATTTTCAGTTTTGTTATGTTTTGACTCTCGCTGTCCAGGTGGATCTTCATCTAACTGCGCGGTTTTGCGTTCTTTAGCCTCAAGCCTGTTTCCTTGCTGTTCTTTTGATTCCTCGGCACGCTTTCTTTTCTGACTTTCTCTATCAGCAGCAAGTTTTTTGGCATAGACTCTTTGAGCATCTTCATCGGCTTTTGCCATTGTAAGTTCATCAGTCATTTTAAACTTAAACATTAATAGATTTCTACGTGAATATATATGTCTTAAATATCTTTAATGACGTCACCGTCATAGCAAAAATGACGACAACTAACTTCATGACGTCAGTCGATACAGAAACATGACGTCACCTGACAGACAGACACACAGACAGACAACTTATTTTTATATATATAGATATGAGAGGGTTTACGCCTTCGTCAATACATCACTCTTTACACTAACGCTAAAATTTTATCCTAATTCTTTAAGAATGACCCCTGAATCACGAAGGTTGTAGAATAAATAGTTGAAATCGCAAAAAATACTTTAGCGTAAAGAGCGAGGTATTTAGGAGGAGATGAACCTCCTCATATGCGTAATAATTTCTGTTCGTTTTAAGTTTTAATGCTGCTCCTTACATCCAGTTGAAAAAACTTTTCTTATTTATTTTTTTATTATTTATTAAAGAATTATTCTTTATGGAATTTTTCTTCCTCCATGATAAATTCTCCATAGGAAGATCATCTTATGTAACCCCCTCCCTCCCAAATCAGATTAAATCCCCCTGAAAACGTCTGTAAACTTCCCAATAACCATTTCTATATGTAAACAATGGTCAAAGTTTGTGAATTGCGGCCCCTCCACCGGGGACAGTGGGGGAATAAGTCATCCCCAAAGACTTAGTTATTAGGTTTTTCGACTATGTTGAACAAAATGGCAATCTCAAAATTTTTATCCGGTGACTTTGGAGAAAAATGAGCGTAGGAGGGGGCCTAGGTGCCCTCCAATTTTTTTTCACTTAAAAATGGAAGTATTAAAGGGCTCTATAAAAAGAGCGGGGTATTGAGGAGGGGAAGAACCACCTCATTTACGCAATAATCTCTGTTCGTTTTAAGTTTTAAAGTTCCTCCTTACTTTCAGTTGAAAAAACTTGTTTTTTCATTTAATGTCTCATTTTTTTTAAAGCGCTGGAAAATCCAGCGCCCCCTTCATGGAAATTCTACCCGAAAAAATCACCCTGAAAACGTCAGTATATTCCCCAATAACCAATATTAAAAGTAAAAAATGGGCAAAGTTCATAACTTGCAGCCCTTCTCCCGGGGACTGTTAAGGATTAAGTCGTCCTCAAAGAAATAGATAATAGATTTTTCGAATATGCTGAACAAAATGGCTATCTCAAAACTTTGATCTGGTGACTTTGGGAAAATGAGCGTGGGAGGGGGCCTAGTTGCCCTCCAATTTTTTGGTCACTCAAAAAAGGCACTAGATTTTTTAATATTCGTTAAAATGAGCCCTATTCTAGGACTAATTTGTCGATATGATCACCCTTGGGGAAAAAACAAAAAAAAAACAAATAAACAAATAAACCCCCATGCGTGCACGCAAAAAATACAAATTCCACGTTTTTGAAGATAAGAGCGTTAAATCTCTACAGTAGGGTTCTCTGATACGCTGAACCTGATGGTGTGATTTTCATTAAGATTCTATGACTTTTAGGGGATGTTTCTCCCTTTTTTCGACAATACAGCACATTTTCTCAGACTCATAACTTTTGATGATTGAAACTAAACTTGATGAAACTTATATATTTAAAATCAGCATGAGAATTTGTTTTTTTTAATAAATGCACTGGTAATCAAAACTCCGTTTTTTAGAGTTTCGGTTACTATTGAGCCGGGTCGCTCCTTACTACAGTTTGTTACCACGAACTGTTTGAGAGTACCTTTAAAGTCCTTTCCTAGAAAATAAGTCTTTGTATAGACCCCATAAGTGTATATCACGAACTTTCTGAACGAGGATCGGGAGGTGGTTCAAAAATGGGATTTTGACTTTATACTGACCCATAATTAAACCACGGACTAGAAACGCAACATATCTGGCCATTTTAGGACAGAAAGGTCCTTTCGATACTATATGACCTACACCTTTGACCTTTTTACCATGACCATGACCTTTTTGACATACGTGACAGGAGTCTCCAATCAATGGACAACTTTGGGGAGGTCTCTCTTTCCTCACTACTAAAGGGATTCACTACTCCCTCTTCCTGTAACGGTCCATGCTATATGCATAAACTGACTAACACAGACAGGGCATCATATAAATTATTTTTGGACTTTTATTGTCAGTGTTTTCAATCAATAATAACCACTGTGTTTGTTTGTTGTACTTGTAAAAATTAAGTAAGATTTAGTCTGACATCAGCCATAACTGTGACTTTTGTTGGGTGTATAAATGATTCAGGATCTGTGTGACTAAGCAACTTACATAGATATGATAAACTGCAGTTGCATTTCTAGCTCAAAAATGTCCTGAAATAGATACCACGACGACCCTATAGGTGGGAGTGTTTAATATAAAAATCAAAGTATAATTTAGTTGAGGTAGCTGATTTATAGGCGCCATTCGTTATATCTCAGACAGATTTTCGAATCCGACAGAATTAGCTATTTCAAAGTATTATTAGGTTAAGCTTCAAAACACATAAAGAAATGACAACAAGAGCTAAGAGCTCATATGGCACTTGTGACGAGGCAAGAAGAACTAAGAGCCAAGAGATCATATGGTATGAGTTCTAACAAAATTCTATGAATCAATAGATTGATTTAAAAGGAAAATAAGAGGCTTAATGCCAGTCAGGATTTAAAACAAGACCTTTGAGTCACGATGTCTTTCTAAATATCAAAACTCATTAAGATCCGATCACCCACTCGTAAATTATAAATACCTAATTTTTTTAATTTTTCCTCTCCCTTTAGCCCCCCAGATGGTCGAATCTGGGAAAACGACTTTATCAAGTCAATTTGTGCAGGTCCCTGACACGCCTAACGATTTTCATCGTCCTAGCACGTCCAGAAGCACCTGACTCGCCAAATCACTGAACCCCTGCACCCAACTCCCCCAAAGAGAGCGAATCCAGTACGGTTCCGTCAATCACGTATCAGGGTCATTTGCTTATTCTATCCACCAAGCTTCATCCCGATTCCTCCACTCTAAGTGTTTTCAAAGATTTCCCCCTCCAGCTCCCCCCAATGTCAGAGATCTGGTCGGGATTTGAAATAAGAGCTCTGAGACATGAATCCCTTCTAAATATCAAATTTCATTAAGATCCGATGACCTATTCGTAAGATAAAAATACCCCAATTTACACGTTTTCCAAGACTTCCGGTTTCCCCCTCCAACTCCCCCCAATATCACAGGATCTGGTCGCTTTAAAGCACAAGATCCTTCTAAATATCAAATTTCATTAAGATCTGGTCACCCTTTAGTAAGTTACAAATACCTCAATTTTCAAAATTACCCCTCCCCCCAACTCCACCAAAGAGAGCAGATCCGGTCTGGTTATGTCAGTCACGTATCTTAGACAGGTTTTTATTCTTCCCATCCAGTTTCACCCTGATCTCACCGATTTAAGTATTTTCTAAGATTTCCGGTCCCCCCAACTGCCCCCCCCCAATTACGCTGGATCCGGTGGAGATTTGAAATAAGAGATCTGAGTTACGAGGTCCTTCTAAATATGAAGTTTCATGAATATCCGATCACTCCTTCGTAAGTCAAATATACGTCACTTTTTCCAATTTTTCAGAATACCCCCCCCCCCTAATAGAGTGGATCCGTTTCAATTATGTGAATCACGTATCTAAGACTTCTGCTTATTATTCCCACCAAGTTTCATCCCGATCCCTCCAATCTAAGCGTTTCCCATGATTTTAGGCTCCCCCACCCCAAACTCCCCTCATTGTCACCAGATCCGGTCGGGATTTAAAATAAGAGCTTTGAGACACGATACCCTTCTAAATATCAAATTTCATTGAGATCCGATCACCCGTTCGTAAGTTAAAAATACCTCATTTTTTCTAATTTTTCAGAATTAACCCCCCCCCCCCCCAACTACCCCAAAGAGAGCGGATCTGTTCCGGTTATGTCAATCATGTGTCTAGGAGTTGTGCTTATTTTTCCAACCAAGTTTCATCCCGATACCTCCACTTTAAGTGTTTTCCAAGTTTTAGGTTTCCCCCACCCAACTCTCCCCCAATGTCACCAGATCCGGTCGGGATTTAAAATAAGAGCTCTGAGAAACGATATCCTTCTAAATATCAAATTTCATTGAGATCCGATCATCCGTTCGTAAGTTAAAAATACCTCATTTTTTCTAATTTTTCAGAATTACCCCTTCCCATCTACCCCAAAGAGAGCGGATCCGTTCTGGTTATGTCAATCATGTATCTAGGACTTTTGCTTATTTTCCCCACCAAGTTTCATCCCGATCCCTGCACTTTAAGTGTTTTCCAAGTTTTTGGTTTCCCCCACCCAACTCTCCCCCAATGTCACCAGATCCGGTAGGGATTTAAAGTAAGAGCTCTGAGAAACGATATCCTTCTAAAAATCAAATTTCATTGAGGTCTTTTTTTCTAACACATTTTTTCTAATTTTGTAGAATTAACCCCCCCCCCCCTAACTACCCCAAAGAAAGTGGATCCGTTCCGGTTATGTCAATCATGTATCTAGCACTTGTGCTTATTATTCCCACTTAGTTTCATCCCGATCCCTCCTCTCTAAGCGTTTTCCAAGATTTTAGGTTTCCCCCTCCCAACTCCCCCCCCCAATGTCACCAGATCCGGTCGGGATTTAAAAAACAGCTCTGAGACACGATATCCTTCCAAACGTCAAATTTCATTAAAATCTGATCAACCGTTCGTAAGTTAAAAATACTTCATTTTTTCTATTTTTCCCGAAGTAACGGGCCCCCCACTCGCCCCCCCAGATAGTCAAATCGGGAAAACGACTATTTCTAATTTAAGCTGGTCCCGTTTCTGATACGCCTGCCAAATTTCATCGTTCTAGCTTACCTGAAAGTGCCTAAAGTAGCAAAACCGGGACCGACAGACCGACAGAATTTGCGATTGCTATACGTCACTTGGTTAATACCAAGTGCCATAAAAAGAGAGCAAAGATCGAACGTTTGACAGTAAGCAATAACGTGAACAATCAATGCACAATTTAAAATAAAAGAAAAATGCAAATAATGGAGAACAGCTTAAAGCAATGGGATCAAGGCCGTATCCAGGGAGTGGGCTAGGGGGTTTGAATCCTCCCTCTAAGATATTTTTCCGACTCGTAAAAACTTCAAAATACGTAACAAAAACCTAACAAATACATAATAAAAACGTAATAAACACATTTAATGAGTCTTTTCAAGTTTTTTGTCCCCCCTCCCTCCAAAAAAATCTTTTGTGAACCCCCCCCCCCGACCTACCTAAAAAAATCCTGGATACGGCTCTGAATGGGATACTCAAATATGAAAAAAATCATAATTATTAGTCATATGTGTGTATAGATAGATGTAGATAGATAGGAAGATATCTATTACAACAAAAGCACCTTAGGGGTCATAAAAAAAACAACAAATAGTACAAAATGATACCACAAGATACTAACTCACATAACAGGGTATATAATAATAACTATGAAAAAGTAAAGCAATTGTAAAAAGAAATCAAAAACAAAATGGTACATAATACCATAAAACTCACATAATTACACCGAATATTGCAAACATGATCAATATATTTTTAATATTATAAAGCTACATTGACCATGGTTACAAAAAAAGAAAAAAAGAAACACTTCAAGCACACCATATTAAATAACTTTCAACATTCTTTTCTTGTCCCGCCTATCGTCTACCCTCCTCAAATCTCTCTCTGCGCTGCTTGGCTACACGCACGTACCTCCCCACATTCTTAATATCCACTTTACACTTACTTTTCAAAATTCCAACCATCCAATCTTTTCCATTTACCCCAATCCCAAAAGTTTTTGCTCTCAAATCGTTTAATTCTTTACAATTACACATAAAGTGCTCGAAGTCTTCACTTTCTCCGCACATCGGGCCAAAAATACGGCCCCTCTGTGACCCAAACCTCCTCAAATACTTCTTTCTTTCACCGAAAGGCATAAAATTACTCTTTATTGAAATGATCAACCTTATATCCTCCCCCTGAAGTCCCATTTTAAAATAGTATTCCTCTCCCCATACCTCCTTCACGTCCATGCACACACATAGAGACGCTTCCGTGGTCCGACTTGCCTCCCATAACTGGATCTCCTGCTCTTGCAGTACCATCTTTACCTCTTTTGCCAAGGATCCTACTTCTCCTCCTATGCCAACCCCCTGATTCCTGATCTTCAGAGGAACATACCCATTAGCCTACTCCCTTTAATTACCATATCCTCTATGTGCCTCTCCCATTTTCCACTAGCCATTAACTTAATTCCTAATTAATTAAATTCTCCAACTATTTTCATTTCCTCCCCTCTATAGCTAAATCTTAGCCCCTATTTTCCCGCTAGTACTAAACATCATAAATACCGACTTATCAAACAGTTTGTGGTAACGAACTGTATTAAGGAGCGACCCGGCTCAATAGTAAACGAAACTCTAAAAAACCGAATTTCGATGCTAAAAGATATATCAAAAGAATCGGATTTTTATGCTGATTTTAAATATATTAGTTTCATCAAATTTAGTCTTTGTCATCAAAAGTTACGAGTCTGAGAAAATTTGCCTTATTTTGGAAAATAGGGGGTAACACCCCCTAAAAAACATAGGATCTTAACGAAAACCACACCATCGCATTCAACGTATCAGAGAACCCTATAGAAAAAATTTCAAGGTCTGATCTACAAAAATGTGGAATTTCGTGTTTTTTGCCAGAAGACAAATCACGGGTGCGTGTTCATTTGTTTGTTTGTCATTTTGTTCTTTTTCCCAGGGGTCATCGTATCGACCAAGTGGTCCTAGAGTGTTGCAAGAGGGCTCATTCTAATGGACATGAAAAGTACTAGTGCCCTTTTTAAGTGACCAAAAAAATTGGAGGGCACCTAGGCCCCCTCCCGCACTCATTTTTTACCAAAGTCAACGGATCAAAATTTTGAGATAGCCATTTTATTCCACATAGTCGAAAACCATAATAGCTATGTCTTTGGGGATGACTTACCCCCCACGGTCCCTGGGGGAGGGGCTGCAAGTTACAAACTTTGACCAATGTTTACATACAGTAATGGTTACTGGGAAGTGTACCGACGTTATCAGGGGGATTTTTTTGGTTTGGGTGTGGGGCTCAGTGGAGGGGGCTATATGGGAGGATCTTTCCTTGGAGGAATATTTCATGGGGGAAGAGAAATTCAATGAAAAGGGCGCAGGATTTTCTAGCATTACTATTAAAAAAAACAACAATGAAAATATAAACATGAAAAAGTTTTTTTCAATTGAAAGTAAGGAGAAGCATTAAAACTTAAAACGAACAGAGATTATCACGCATATGAGGGGTTCTAAAAATACTTTAGCATAAAGAGCGATGTATTTAGGAGGAAATAAATACTTCGCTCTTTATGCAAAAAAAAATTTAGGTAGTTTCAACAATTTATTCTACGGCCTTTCTGATTCAGGGGTCATTCTTAAAGAACTGGGAAAAAACAAGATTTAGTTTGAAGAGCGAGGTATTAACGAGGGGACCAACCCCCTCATATATATAATCAAAAATATAAGAATATAAAAGTTTGTTACGTAAGTTAATTCTTAAGTTACGTATATTTTTTACTAATAAAAACGTTCGTTAAAAATTAAAAGATCTAGTTGCCTTTTTAAGTAACCGAAAAATTGGAGGGCATCTGGGCCTCCTTCCCCACCCCTTATTTCTCAAAATCGTCTGATCAAAACTAAGAGAAAGCCATTTAGCCAAAAAAAGAATTAATATGCAAATTTCATTTTAATAATTTATATACGGAGAGCCAAAATCAGACATGCATTAATTCAAAAACTTTCAGAAATTAAATAAAAAAACAAGTTTTTTGAAATGAAAGTAATGAGCGACATTAAAACTTAAAACGAACAGAAATTACTCCGTATATGAAAGGGGCTTTTCCTCCTCGACACCCCGCTCCTTGCGCTAAAGTTTGATTCTTCCTCGCAACTCTACTTTTTAAAACAATAAAAAACTTTAGCGTAAAGAGCGGGGTGTCGAGGAGGAAAAGCCCCTTTCATATACGAAGTAATTTCTGTTCGTTTTAAGTTTTAATGTCGCTCCTTACTTTCATTTCAAAAAACTAGTTTTTTTTATTTAATCTATATTCAAAGCTAACCGGTTTTCCTTAAAGTTGTAGCTAATTCTAGGAGTTTTTGAAGATTTTTCCTTACTATCCGCAAGTAGCGCCATGTTATCTGCGAATAGTAAGAAAATCATATTAGCTGTAAGCAACTTGACACTTGGTGCCTTTTCCTGCATTAGATATTCCTTTGTATCATTAATATATAGAGAGAATAGCCTAGGAGACAAAGTGCATCCTTGTTTCCCTCCTATCATTCTTTGTACTACCCTCGATATACGTCTACCAGCCCTCACAACTACCCTCACTGCCAAATACATTTTAACTATAGTCATCACAAATGCTCTTGGAAGCCCTATTTCTAATAGACTTCTTATCAATAATTTTCTATCAACTCAATCAAACGCCTCTCTAAGGTCTAGAAACGCTACAAAAAGCTCATCTTCCTTTTTCCTAGTATATTTTCTAATTAAACTGTATAAAATAAGTACCTGGTCTATTGTACTATAATTTTTTCTATATCCTGCTTGAACATCCGCCAGTCTTTTTCCTCTTTCCAACCATTTATCTAGCCTTCTACACAAAATATTAGAGAATAGCTTAGTTAATGTGCAATTATTATTTCTGTAATTATTATTATAATAATTATTTCTTTCGTTTTCTTAAATAAGATTCATTCTCTGTCATTTAAAAAAAGAAGATGATAGATTTTCCTGGATCTATGTTTCTACTAGCCTGATAAGATGGAATTGTATTCTTTAATATGTATGCGTTGTTAACGAAGTAAAATGGAACAGTGTATCCCAGGACACCAGGATAAAGTTAATTGAGGCGTGTTGAATTTGATAGCGGAGCCTTGATTTTTGACAAGATCTCCTTTGCTTGAATAGATGCATTGAAAATCATACAAAGGTAAATAGTCCTGCACCTTTTTTGGGCTGTGAAGCTTAAATTCGGAAAGCTGAGCTTCCTCGAAAAAAAAATTAATTGTAAGCATTTGCTTAATGAATATTTAGGCTTTGCCTGCAAATAAATGTTGAAGTTTTTTGCTAAATTAAATAAGCCTAACATGAAAAACAAGTAAATTCAATAGAAACTGCACTTTTTCATAACTTAGACATAGTTTGGCTGCGCGAAAAAAGAACAAGAAGATACTGACAGTTTGGAAGACGAAGATGTGCAAAATAGTTCAATGCAAGTTTGAGGTATTTTAGTAAAGCCGTTCGTGGCAATTAACGGTCATTTAATAATAAATAATGTTCATTCAATTTTAAGGGCTTCATTATGTAAAAGTTCACTTGGACAACAGTCCGTAGTTTGCTCTGTGAAACTATTTTCCTGGTGTTGAATCTATGAAACCTTTAAAGGTGACATGTGGTTGAGGAACAAGACATTGCCACCATATTGGAGAAGATTTGTACTTTTCAAACGGCGTGTGGGTGCATTTAATAAACAAAAACTAGGTCTAATGTTGCATGTTTTAAAAACAAACCTAGATTTTGTTTACGCACCATATAAAATTGTTTTCGAAGTTGCAAAATAAAGTGACATACAATTGCAGAGACGCTCTATAACCGTGTTGGACGTGTCCATGGATTTGATAGAACAATTTCTTTCTGAAATAAAGGCCTCTGCTGTCTTTCCCCTTTTAACTTGACGAGTCCAAGAACTCGTGATGAATATATTCATCAAGGGGATATGTTAGAAGAATTTCTGTTTTGTAGAGAGCCAACTAGTAAGCAAGGTAAAGAAGTCATGGGGATAATAAGTTTTGTCTTAGAAATGAAAAGAGTTTGAGGAATATGAATTGATGAAGCACCATTCGCGCTCGGATCAAGGTCAAGATTTCAAACGAAAGCTAATATCATGCATCATAAGCTACGGTATTACACCACATTATTAACCGATTTGTCCTTCAAAAAAGCTATCTATGAAAGATTCGACACTTTGATGACAATTGCTAATTGTATCAGATCTGTTGCTTTAATTACTTGTATTTCAAAGTACTTTACAACAATATGAATCCTGATCATGGATTTCTTCTTTCTATTGTTTTAAACTTTAAACTGCAAGGTAAAACATATAGATTATTCACTTCAAAAATAACATCCAGGCTTTCTTAACAATTAAATAAAAAAAACAAGTTTTTTTAACTGAAAGTAAGGAGCGACATTAAAACTTAAAACGAACAGAAATTACTTCGTATATGAAAGAGGCTGCTTCCTCATCAACGCCTCGCTCTTTACGCTAAAGTTTGACTCTGTCTCTCAATTCTTCTTTTTAAAACAGTAAAAAACTTTAGCGTAAAGAGCGGGGCGTTGATGAGGAAGCAGCCTCTTTCATATACGAAGTAATTTCTGTTCGTTTTAAGTTTTAATGTCGCTCCTTACTTTCAGTTAAAAAAACTTGTTTTTTTTATTTAATTTCTGAACGTTTTTGAATCAATACATGTTTTGATTTTGGCTCTCCGCAGAGGAATAATTAAAACAAAATTTGCATTTTTTTTTTGGCTAAACGGCTTTCTCATAATTTTGATCGAATGATTTTGAGAAAAAAAGAGCGGGGGAGGAAGCCTAGTTGCCCTCCGATTTTTTGGTCAACTAAAAAGGCAACTAGAACTTTTAATTTTTTACGAATATTTTTATTAGTAAAAGATTTACGTAACTTATAAATTAGCTTACGTAAAGAACTTTTGTATTCTCATATTTTAATTACATATATGAGGGGGTTCGCCCCCTTGTCAGATCCTCGCTCTTTACACTAAAGCTTAAATTTTGTCCCAATTCATTAAGAATGACCCCAGAATCACAAAAGCCGTAGAATAAATAGTTGAAATTACTAAAAATACTTTAACGTAAAGAGCGAGGTATTAGGAGGAGGTGAGCCCCTCAAATGGGTAATAATTTCTGTTTGTTTTAAGTTTTAATGCTGTTCCTTACTTCCAGCTGAAAGAATTTTTTCATATTTATTTTTTCATTGTGTTTTTAAATAATGCTAGTAAATCCTGCGCTCCCTTCATGGAGATTTTCTTCCCCCATGACAAATTATCGATGGAAAGTTCCCCCAGCATATCCCCCTCTTCTCAACCCCTCCCCCAACCAAAAAAATCCTCCTGAAAACGCCTGTACACTTCCCAATAACCATTACTATATGTAAGCATTGGTCAAAGTTTGTAACTTGTTGTCCCTCCCATGGGGACTGTGGGGGAGTAAGTCGTCCCCAAAGACATAGTTATAAGGTTTTTCGACTACGCTGAATAAAATGGCTATCTCAGAATTTTGATCCGTTGACTTTGGTAAAATAATTAGCGTGGGAGGGGGCCTAGGTGCCCTCCAATTTTTTTGGTCACTTAAAAAGGGCACTAGAACTTTTCATTTCCGTTAGAATGAGCCCTCTTGCAACATTCTAGGACAACTGGGTCGATACGATCACCCCTGGGAAAAAAAAAAAAAAAAAAAACAAATAAACACGCATCCGTGATCTGCCTTCTGGCAAAAAATACAAAATTCCACATTTTTGTAGATAGGAGCTTGAAACTTCTACAGTAGGGTTCTCTGATACGCTGAATCTGATGGTGTGATTTTCGTCAAGATTCTATGACTTCTAGGGGGCGTTTCCCCCTATTTTCTAAAATAACGCAAATTTTCTCAGGCTCGTAACTTTTGATGGGTAAGACTAAACTTGATGAAACTTATATATTTAAAATCAGCATTAAAATGTGATTCTTTCGATTTTTTAAGATTCTATGACTTCTAGGGGGCGTTTCCCCCTATTTTCTAAAATAACGCAAATTTTCTCAGGCTCGTAACTTTTGATGGGTAAGACTAAACTTGATGAAACTTATATATTTAAAATCAGCAATAAAAGCGATTCTTTTGATGTACGTAATGGTATCAAAATTCCATTTTTTAGAGTTTTGGTTACTATTGAGCCGGGTCGCTCCTTACTACAGTTCGTTACCACGAACTGTTTGAAAATTCAAAATCGGCATCGTAAAGGCAATTTCGGTAAATTTGCCTGGTTTAAACATACTTACATAAAAATTCAAGAATCAAATATGGGAATCATAAATAACCTAAGGGAGAAAATGAATTACCACCTCCAAGCCCTTGAATCTTAAATTGAACGCCGTTTCCCGAATTCGCTAAATAGGATTCTGGGTTATTTTTTTATTCTCTGAGCGAGAAGCACTGGTTGATTCTTTACAGCTATTAAGTATAAAAAGCAAGTTTTTTCAGCTAATATTAAGGAGCAGCATTAAAAATTGACATAAACAAAGATAAATTAATAGGTATATCAGGGGGTTTAATCCCACCTCAACACCTCGCTCTTTATGCTAAATATTCAGCTTTCATTCGAATAAAGCTTTTTTTCGTTTAATTTCTGATCGTTTCTTTAAATTATGCTATGAGATCTGGCTACAGCTCCATGGGAAATTCCCCCCTCCCCAAGGAAACATTCTCTAGGCAATTGAATCCAGGTAAAAACCTCCACGCTTGTAATACTAAACATTTCCACGCGTAAAATTCAGTTGTCAAAGAGAAAGCAAGACATACACAAAGAATTTGCATAAGAATCCAGGAAAATTCCCTCATGTAAAATTTCCCCTTAACGTTCAGCCCCCCTCATTCCCTCCCTAATGAGGAGTCCCCATGGAAAAATTCTCCCCGTTGAAAATCCCCAATCAGAAAGCTCACCCCCCCCCCCCTATCACTCGAATAACATAAATATAATTTCCAATAACAAATATTATGCATCGACAACGGGCAAGTCTAATAACTTAAAGACCTTTCCCCAGTAATTCTGAGGTCATGTTATATCCAAAGGCATATTTATTAGGCCTTTCAACTATGCTGAACAAAATGGCTATCTCGAAAATTTGATTGCCTAATCTTGGGAAAAAAGTGGTGTAGGATCTTAGTTGCCCTCCAATTTTTTGGTCACTTAAAAAGGGCACTAGAACCTTCAATTCCTGTTTGAATAGGCCCTCTCACGATATTCAAGAACCACTGGTCGATACGATCACCCCGAGGAAAACAAACAAACAAACAAAAAAAACAAAGGAATAAACACCTATCCGTGATCTTTCTTCTGGAAAAAAAATTTAAATTTCACTTTTTGCAGATAGGGACTTGAAGCCTCTACACTAGGTTTTCCAATACGCCGAATCTGACGCTGTCATTTTCATTAAGATCGTTTGACTTTTAGGGGAATACTTCCACCCTTCTTTGAAAATCAGGATATTTTTTCCAGACCCGTGCCCTTTGATAAGTAACATTAAGCTTGACAAATTCCTTATATTTGGAATCAGCATAATAAGCCAATTCTTTTTATATATCTATTGGTATCAAATTCCGTTCTTTAGAGTTTCGGTTACTATTGAGCCGCATCATTCCTTACTTACAGATCGTTACCACAAACTTTTTAACAAAATGAATTACAAGCACACGATATGTGGCAAGAAAAGTAGAATTCTCATCTTTAATGTTCCGCGCGTCATTTGTACATTAAAGTTACTACATTTTGTTTTCGAATTTGGTTGCAAATTTCTTTTGCTTATCTCTGTGAGCGTGTATTCAAACTCTTCCGCAGATCAAGACCAAACAAGAAATAAGCTGGAGGCTTAAAATGCCGTATTGGACTTAAAAAAATTAAATGAAGAATTATTATATTTTCTGACCAGTTGTAAACTCAATCATTACATTACTAGTTCATACAGAAAAAAATTATAGTCATTTGTGTTTAGTCCAAAAATATATCCCCTGTCTGTTGTTTTATTTATATAATACTGTGCATGAGAAAGCGCGCCGCTTTCTTAAAAAATGTCAAAGGTCGAAAATTAAAAGGAACATTAAATTAGAGTTCTGAACTCAATTTAAATCGAAAACAGGAAAGTTCACTTTGGTGGCTTTGGTGTCTACTCTGAAAATCAAGCCAGACAACGCATTTCATCAACCCATCAAAAACAATTGCGTTGGAGAGTGGAACCCAAATATATTGCAAGAAAAATAGACTAGCAGAATAATCCAATAGAATTGGCAGGAAACCTACGTAAAAGGAACATACCTTTGTCAGTTCTGAACTCAATTTAAATCGAAAACAAGAAAGTTCACTAAAAATTTTGAAAAGTAAAAAGAAAAGAGATAAAAAAAGCTCACAAGTGCTATCTACATAGGGTGCTAATAGAAATGAAGGGGATATGGATTCTGAGGAAAGTATGCTGCATGAATATTATGAAATTAAGCGACAAACAAAACAAATAGAAGAACAGGAGAAGAGATAATGACGTCAGAAAATGTTGTAATTCAATCAAAGAGAAATGGAAACTGAATCAAGAGACCGAAAGCCAAAACTAGACAAACAACCACAGACCAAGAGAAAATACTAAAAAAAATTCTCCTTTTTACAGGACTCTATATATCGAGTATCGACAGAAATCTATTTGTTTAACCATGAATTTTACGAACTACTATGGGACGAAATTCTATAATTTTTTTTTTAATATTTTGAATGAGTTTGCGTCGACAGAATACTCCGACAGTGAAGTCTCAGTAATGTCACTATTGCATAAAGGTGGACTCAGAGAAAACATGTGGGACTGGTGACCAATCTCCTTCACAAGCTGCGACTAAAGAATTTTTACCAAAGTCTGGGCTAAAAGGCTGGAAACGTTTTTCTCGTAAAAAATAATGGGAGACTATCAGTATTGGGGAAGAGAAAGCAAGGAATTACATCATATTTTGAAAGCTCTCAGAGCCTATGCCTTCAATTGGGTGCAAGAAAACATGGAAAATATAGGAGGTTGGAGCCTACTAGCCATAGTTGGCGCTGACATACCGAAGAAATATGATTACGTAGTACACGATATGTCTTGTCTATTAATCCGATTCAAGATAAATTTGAAAAAGAAGCGATAGGTATATTGAATAAAATATTCGGCACCCAAAGTGGTTACTGAAGTGGATGCAAAACAAACAACGAAAATAAACCTAGAAACAGGTCTGCTACAAGGCTATCCTTGTTCTGGAACACTATTTGAGTTATATCTCGACCCGTTTTGTACGTATGCAGCAGAGAGAATAGATGGTGTTCAAGCAGGTGAGAATATTTTCTGAGAAGTGCAGCATTCTAGGATGATGAAAATTTTATCACAGATAGTCAACAAGATTTGAAAAGTATGTGTAAGGGTTTACAGTGGCACTAAAGAATTGGATTGATTTTGGTTGATGCGTAGCGGACAGTGTCCACTGGACTTGTATGCAAAATCTGGGACTGAAATTGCTTGGACTCACAGGCAAACAAGTGAAATCTAAGCCTAATAGGCCTGGTTGCTTGTAGTCTAAAGGTGGAATACCGTGTCATAGGATTGACACATGACCAATAAGTCCTGTGGACTCGCAGGCGAAAGACGAAATTTATGTTTTTCCAAGTGTTTGGTTAAATGGCACGGGTAAACGGCTGGTGTAAGTATGACTCTCTTATTTGACAAATACTTGTTCGTTAACTTTTATAAAGGCACACCCACCTAGAGTCTCAGGCAGGTTGGCCAAGAAATTAAAATTGATATAGGACTAATAGATTGCCTGGATTCATGCACGAGTTGATTCAATGCCTCTCAAACTTTGGTTTACCTTTAAGGCTATTGGACATATTAGAAAATGAGGGAGTAAAAATGACGTCTGTACAAGAGAAGAAGAAAGCTGTACAGCTATCTTTCTGTGCTGAAGATGGATTGGGTTTATTAGCGACAAGTGTTAGCATGCATGTGTGGAAAATACGGAAATTGCAAAAGCAAGTAAAAAGTCTTGTGACGAACACCTGGTTGAGAAAAAGGATGGAATTTTTACAAGGAGTCAGATATGGGGAGAGAGAAAAAATATGGAACGGATGAATAAAATTGAGTGAATGGTCCGTAAGAAAATAATAGTAATATATTTTATTTTTTGACTTTATTTTAGATTTTTTTTTAGAAATATTAGCAGCCAAAAGGTTATTCTGAGAAATTCAGTTATGTCTTTGTGGGTTTTCTAAAGGAGGATCAGAAGGGGATCTCTAAGAATTTGTAAAAGCAAAACTTACTATTCCCCTTAGGGTTCATATTGAATTATGGGGAAATTGAAAAGATGAGAGATGTTGTATATGTGATTTAGAACATGGTTTGCGCAGAAAAAATTAGTTTTTACACTTAATTTGGAAATTTAAAATTAATTTGAATTAAAATTAATTTGAAGCAACATTTTCCAAAATAATTTCAAAGAAGGTAAAGAGATTGCTGACTTTTTATATTTATTTATTTACATATAAGCTGTCTATATGTGATCTAGTGATTGATGTTGCGAAGCCTAAAACGAACAACCACCTCATCATGCCCTGAAAGTTTTAACTTAACGCTCTAAGCGGCTCCTAGAATATTGCTGATGTGCCCTTTTGATAACCTGCATGTATAGATGTTAACATAATTATTTTTATATATCAATAATTTGTGTATATATTATTAATTTATGGAAGGAGTCATATGACGGAAGAACAACCAGCAAAATTGGGAAGGTTTTACTTGTGGTTTGGTAATTGGTTGTAGTATACCTTGTTTTAATCAATCATATTTGGCTGCCCAAAGTTGAAAAACATAATTGTTTATTTTATATTATTTTGTGTACTTGGAATTTAAGTTAAAGCGAATTTAAACGAAATGATTATTATATCAAGCTGTGAACATATTTCAAGAATCTAAAAAGGGTTACGGTAAAGGAAATGTTAGGAACCACTACCTTAGTCAGTTAAAGATGAGAGTAGTTCCACTATTATTCGTGATAGTTTCTGTTCATTTTAAGGATAATATAATTATTCATTATAATTTCAAATGGTTTTAAGTTGCATCGATTAATCCTTAGGTTCTATGCTATTATTCATTTTAATTTCTGTTTATTTTAGGTTTTATTTATAACAATCTTAGTTCGTTTTAGGCTTCACTTAATGTCTGACTTTAATTTTGCACATTTTAGGTTTTAATATTGCCCTTTACTTTCTTTGGAATTATTTTGTATGATTGCTTCAAAATTAATTTTCATCAAGAACACATATCTCTTTTGGGTGCTCTCTCTCTTTTTTTTTCAAAATAAATCAAATATTCTTATGCTTAAAGTTTCCGAAGGGTAGCTTCAAATCTATAAAATTTAATATATTTAGAAACAGCCTAAATATTAAATCCTTTTAATTTATCTTTTTTTAGAATCCTCTTTACTGTTCACAAAGGTCATCTTTTATTTACCACTGATAGCCAAGAACGGTTTACAAAAGTATTTGGAACCTAAATACTCTGATAAGAATACTCGACTATACTTCCTATAGAGGAAGGAATCTCGTTGAATTAAGTACTATTTTCCAGCGAAACGGAGAAAGATTTATGGCGGGTGTTAGGCACAGTTTTGGGTCAGTGGTTCATGTCTTGACCGATTTCTGGATTCCGATTTTAAATAAAAAAAAACAAGTTTTTTTAAATGAAAGTAAGGAGCGACATTAAAACTTAAAACGAACAGAAATTACTCCGTATATGAAAGGGGCTTTTCCTCCTCGACACCCCGCTCCTTGCGCTAAAGTTTCTTATTGTTTTAAAAAGTAGAGTTGCGAGAAAGAATCAAACTTTAGCGCAAGGAGCGGGGTGTCGAGGAGGAAAAGCCCCTTTCATATACGGAGTAATTTCTGTTCGTTTTAAGTTTTAATGTCGCTCCTTACTTTCATTTAAAAAAACTTGTTTTTTTTTATTTAATTTCTGAAAGTTTTTGAATTAATGCATGTCTGATTTTGGCTCTCCGTACATAAGTTACTAAAATGAAATTTGCATATTAATTCTTTTTTTGGCTAAATGGATTTCTCTTAGTTTTGATCAGACGATTTTGAGAAATAAGGGGTGGGGAAGGAGGTCTAGTTGCCTTCCAATTTTTTGGTTACTCAAAAAGGCAGCTAGATCTTTTAATTTTTAACGAACGTTTTTATTAGTAAAAAAAAAACGTAACTTAAGAATTAACTTACGTAACAAACGTACATAACTTACGTAACTTACGTTACGTTTTATCCCAATTCTTTAAGAATGACCCCTGAATCAGAAAGGCCGTAGAATAAATAGTTGAAATTATTTAAAAAATTTTTAGCATAAAGAGCGAAGTATTTATCTCCTCCTAAATACCTCGCTCTTTATGCTAAAGCATTTTTAGAACCCTTCATATGCGTAATAATCTCTGTTCGTTTTAAGTTTTGATGCTTCTCCTTACTTTCAATTGAAAAAACTTTTTCATGTTTATATTTTCATTGTTTTTTTTTATAGTAATGCTAGAAAGTCCTGCGCCCTTTTCATTGAATTTCTCTTCCCCCATGAAATACTCCTCCAAGGAAAGATCCTCCCATATAGCCCCCTCCCCTGAACCCCACACCCAAACCCAAAAAATCCCCCTGATAACATCAGTACACTTCCCAGTAACCATTACTGTATGTAAACATTGGTCAAAGTTTGTAACTTGCAGCCCCTCCCCCAGGTACTGTGGGGGGTAAGTCATCCCCAAAGACATAGTTATTATGGTTTTCGACTATGCGGAACAAAATGGCTATCTCAAAATTTTGATCCGTTGACTTTGGGAAAAAAATGAGTGTGGGAGGGGGCCTAGGTGCCCTCCAATTTTTTTGGTCACTTAAAAAGGGCACTAGAACTTTTCATTTCCGTTAGAATGAGCCCTCTTGCAAAACTCTAGGACCACTTGGTCGATACGATGACCCCTGGGAAAAAAAAACAAAAAAAAAAACAAAAAAACAAATAAACACGCACCCGTGATTTGTCTTCTGGCAAAAAATACGAAATTCCACATTTTTGTAGATTGGACCTTGGAATTTTTTCTATAGGGTTTTCTGATACGCTGAATGCGATGGTGTAATTTTCGTTAAGATCCTATGACTTTTAGGGGGTGTTACCCCCTATTTTCCAAAATAAGGCAAATTTTCTCAGGCTCGTAACTTTTGATGACAAAGACTAAATTTGATGAAACTTATATATTTAAAATCAGCATAAAAATCCGATTCTTTTGATATATCTTTTAGTATCGAAATTCCGTTTTTTAGAGTTTCGTTTACTATTGAGCCGGGTCGCTCCTTACTACAGTTCGTTACCACGAACTGTTTGATTTCTGGCATTTTATTTCATTCTAAGGAACGCTAACTAACATTATCAACTAGGTAATTTTAAATTTGCGAAACATGGGATTGTCAAGGGATAAGAAAGCCGAACTTGGAAGAATTGTTGATGAATTACAAAGAAGTAGTTAATAATAAAATCATCTTGATCTATATGATTTCCAGGAAAATCCGTGCCTCTTTAACATATTGAGTTTTCTATGCAACTGAAGTTGACTAACCTTGGATCTAAGTGTACTGTATGAAGTCAGCTAGGCTAGCATCTTTTTTAGTGTTACTGAATAAATTACCTTAAATCGCATTTACAGCAAGATAAGGTGGACTGCATCCTCCTCTAGAACGTCTTGCTGTTGAATTGATGAGGTGACACAATTAGTGGGTGTGAAGGGGTGTGGCATCCCACTGGTAGGCTACTTCCATTCTGTGTTACTCCACTCCAAATTGACTGCATTTTTGAAAGAATTAATCGATTCAGCAGTGAGAGTCTCATTGGAAAGACTGTTCCAAGTTGAGACAGCACATACATAGATAAAGTTTGTCCTCTCTCTGCATCTGGAGCGCTCCTGTTGCAGCTACATTGAGTGGCCTCATGTCATAATGGCAAGGTAGGGAGTAAAATTGGAGTTAGCCATGTTGTTTTGGTGCATTTTCTTGACAAAAATCACATTTCCTCTATGCTGCCAGTAAACCAATGTGGGTATCTTCAGGCAATGCAGACATTCAGGGCAGGGAAGCTGTTGATGTAGGGCACAAAGCTTAGTTGCTCTTCTCTCTATGCTCTCTAAGGCTGCCACATCTCTCTTATATGGAGGATTTGTAATGAGGCAGCCAAACTCCAAATGTGGTCTTACAAGAGTATTATATAATTTTCTTATTATCAGAGGATGGCACAATGATATGGTTCATTTAATTAGTCCCAGAGCTCTGTTGGCCTTAGCAACTTGTTGCATAGTGTGCTCATGGAACTTAAACTTCCTGTCAACAATCACCCCTAAGTCTTGTTCACTCTCAACAGCCTCAACTTGGATACATGTGCCAGATTTATCCAGCATAAAATATGAAATCTGATTGTTGTGGGGACCCATTTGAAGGACTTCACATTTTGATGGGTTGAACTCCATCATCCAGGTGAAAGCCTATAAGGAGAGACTATGCAAGTCATTTTGCAGGATTCCATTGGCAATTCCAATTAGTTTTCTGTCATCAGTGTAGAGAGTGATGGGGTTTTGTAGAACATCCTCACAATCATTAATATATATAGAGAAGAGGGTGTGGCCAAGGATGGCTATAAATGGCTACTTATTGTAATCTTAGTGCAGGATTCAAGTGAATTTCAAGTTTTCTATATTAGGCCTACTTAACTAGAATCAAGATGAAGACATTGCCTGGTAGAATTTTCTAGTCCTATGCTCTTTCTATATAAAATACCCTAATTGCTTCCAATCCAATTCCCCCACCTTCCCCATGATGAAAAAATACATCTTCTTATTATATATACTCATTGTATGTTCCACAATGTAACTCTCTTCTGATAATTAATTTGACTTTAAACACTATAAACAAGCCCTGGAGAGGCAACAGCTACACTTTTTAAAATATGGTAGATATTTTGCAGTTCATATTATTGACTAAGGAATAAAGTGAACATACTGCTTTTCTTGCAAAGTCAGTTAGGTATTTTTGGACCCTTGAAATTGATAATTTCTTTCTATGTTTTTTGGTACAAAAAGAGGTAAAACATTGGTTTCAAACTGTATCATTATAAAATCTATTTTGTTAAAGTTTCTTTAGAATCTGCAAGTATGGATTTATTGCAATTAAGTAGGATAAAATTCAAAACAATTTCTCTATTTTTCCCTCTGCCATGTTTTTTCTTTTTGTCATTATGTTTTTCAATATATAGCTGAAATGGTTGTTTTAATCAGCCAAATAAAATAAGAGGAAAAAAGAAAGATTTGCTTAGAATTATTTATTCAACTTAATTTTTACAAACCAGTGTTTGTAAATTGTACAACTTTTATAAAATGGGCTTATAATGAAATAGTAAGGGTGAATAATGTTATAACCCATTTTTATGTCCAAAAAACATAGGATGAAGTTATTATTTTTTAGGATTCAAAAACAGCTTAAAAATTGAATTTGCAAGAAAAGTAATTATTATATTTGTCAAGAGCATCAAGTAATATGTATACTTTATTTGTAGGTCAATAATTCAAACTGCAAAATATTTACCAAAAATATAACAAGTATGTATAACTTAGGCTTTATTTTTGTTCATTAAGGGAGGAAATTGGGCAAGGGAACTAATTATTTTATACAAAAAGAGCATAAAAGATACACCAAAAATTCAGTTCAATTCTTGCTAAGTAATTCAGGGATTTTACAGACTTCTTTAATGTAATGTCACTTTTAGACAGAAAACACTTTTGTTGCTTTTGCAAACTCTTGGGAAAAGATATGGCTACTGTATTGCTTCTGTGTATTGATTAAATACTGGTAAAAATAAAATTTGACTAAGGAAACAGCAAAAGGGCCTTTAATTCCTGAGTGCTTTGAATTCATTGTGAGCCCTGGCCCTTCACCTGTTTTGGATGCTTGTCCAAATAGGCCCAAGATACAAATTTCTATGTTACAAGATATAGTAGCCACTAGTCTGTTTCTTTTATGGTGGGTGAACAATATTTTAAATTTGAAAAGCATGTATTTCATACAGTCATATAAAAGAGATATCCTTAGCTGATATTAAAAGACTTGACTTTAATTACCTGTGACTAGAAATATCATAATGTTTTGTCAAAAATGAGTTGATAAAACATGCTGCTTTCTCTGTATTACTATAGTTTTCTTCTAACTCAAATCCTTTGCCAAACTACTGACTGACTGTGTTTCAAACTGTAGGCTGTAAGACAAATGTGGTTCAATCCTGCTTTCTGGGGCTATAATAAGAGAAAGGTTGAGAGGACCAGGGCATATTCTGCAGATGAAGCATGACAGATTACCAAAGATTGTTCTTTTTTGCCAACCGTCTAGGGATAAACAGAAAGCAGGTTGTCTGTGGTTGGGGTGGGAGGATGTCATAAAGAATAATTTAAAGGAAATGGGATCTTCCTCAGAGGGTGTAAAGAGGTAGGCTTTGAATAGATCAGGATAGCTGAGGAGCATGCATAGCTGTGTTGGTCTCAGGTAGCTTGGTGCTGTTGTGAGTTGTTAGTAGTAGTAGTATAGGCAGTGCAATAACACTGCTTAAGTAAAGAGCAATATGGGCAAAATGTATTATTTATTTGTTTTTTTCATTTATTTTATTTGGGCACTTTGTATTGAAGAACTTGTTGTAGAAATTTCAAAAAGGGCTCATTCAATTGAAAATTAAAAGGATTGCTTCCCTTTTTAATAGCTGAAAGTGATTAGAGGGCAACTAACCCCCCTCTCACACCCACCATTCCCCAAACATATTCAATGACATTTTTGAGGTAGCCATTTGCTTCAACATAGTTGAAAAGTCCAGAAAATATATACTTTAGAATGATACCCTCCTCCTCCCAGTAGCCCTCAGTGCAAGGGTTGTAAGTTAAGCCCTAAGGGCACATAAGGTTTTTTATGGAAAGGGTGGTTGTAAAAACTCTGGAGGGGGCTCATTGGATTAAAAATCAGATGTGTATGTTCCTTTTTAAGAGTCAAAGTGATCAGCAACCCCCCTCCCCCCTACTTTTTATTTTCCTCATATGCATCCAATAAAAATTTTTAGATTGCCATTTGTTCAAAGATCATATAATAAGGCTTTTGGGGTGGACAGAATCCCCTAGAGTCTAGGCGTAAGGGCAGTAAGTTATGCCCCAGGGGTGTAAGGTTTCTATAGAAGGGGTGGTTGTGTGAACTTTAGAAGAGGCTGTGTAGATGTGTAGTTCTAGTTCCCTTTTAAGAGTCAAAGCTGATAGAGAGCAACTAATCCCCCTCACTGACATCCTTTTCCCACACAACACATTCAATTGAAATTGTGAGGTAGCCATTTTGTTACCAATAGTTCAAAAATCATGTAACAATTTCTTTAGGGTTTATACAATCCCCCAGAGCCCATGACCAAGGTTTGTAAGTTATGCCCCAGTGCATATAATTTTTTTTGTAGATTGGGTTGTCATATAAGCTTTGGATTGGATGTAGCTCATTTGATTGAAAGTCCCAAGCTTTAGTGCCCTTTTAAGAGTCAAAAATGAATGGGGGACAATCACCCCCCCCCCCCAAGTCTATCATTCCCCAAAGCATATCCGATTGAAAGTTTAAGAGATCTATTTTGTTCAGATTGTTGAAAGGTCCAGCAATTATGTTTTTGGGGATGTCAACCTTCCCACAGTCCTCAGGAAAAGGGTAGTAAGCTAGGCAATTTGTTCATTGTTTACACACAGTATATGTAATTGAGGAAGGTATGCATGTCTGAACTTTACTCTCCAAAAAGACAAAGGGCATTCAGGTGAGCCTTTTAGTGATTGTTGAGGGATTGTTAAACTAAATTAAAACATACTATGTAAATATGGATTGTCAAAAGGGTGTAACAGAGGAGTAACTGAGTTTATTAATTTGGAAAATCTGGGAAATGATAAGGGAGGTGATCAAAAAGGCAATATTTGCATGCTACCAATACTACTACAATGGCCACATCTACTTCTACCATACTGCTCTATTTACAGCATTGAGGGGAAATTTGAGCTGAATCAAAAGAGGCTTTGTGTATGCAAATTGTCAAAATAGCATATCTCAAGAGTAGATTTGGGTATCAAGTTGGAACTTTTGGGGAGTGCTTAAAGGGGAAGATAATCTGACCAAAAGGTAATATGTATACACTACTGCTAATACTATGGTTACTGCTACATTTCTACTTCTATTGATACTACTTGTAAGGCTAAGAGCACTGAGAGAAAAACCTGATAACATACATGCTATCAAAAAGACATGTCAGCAATGTTGTAGCAATGGCTAATTGTGTTAAGTTGAAACTTTTATGACTTGATGAGAGGAATGTTCTACTCATCAAAAGGCAATATGTTAATAATTTTACTATATTATATCAATACTACTACTGTAAATGCTATTACAACTATGCCTAAGGGTATGAAGGTGAAATTTCAAAGAATATTGAGGGGGAAAGTTGGACTGAATCACAACATGCTGTCAGTATGCAGTTTGTCAAAAGGATGTAACAGCAATATCTTAGGAACAGTTTGGTGTGTGAATTTGAAACTAACAAGGTTTGTTGTGAGAGATATCAGACTAACCAGAAGGAAATATCAAACAGGTTCATGGTAACAAAGTGTAAGTAAGAAGCAACCCAGCTCAAAAGTAACCAAAACTCTAAAAAATGGAATTTTGATACCAATAGATACATCAAAAGAATTGGATTTTTACTCTGATTTTAAAAATATAAGTTTCATCAAGTTTAGTTCTACCCATCAGAAGTTATGAGGCTGAGAAAATTTGCCTAATTTAAAAAAAAGGGAAAACCATCCCGTAAAAGTCATACAATCTTAACGAAAATCATACTATCAGATTCAGCATAACCAAAAACCCTGTTGTACAAGTTTCAAGCTTCTATCTGCAAAAATGTTCAGTTTTGTATTTTTTGCCAGAAGAAAGATCACAGATGTGTGTTTATTTGTTGTTTTTTTGGTATGTTTTCTCAGGGATGATTTTATCAACCCAGTGGTCCTAGAATGTTGCAAGAGGGCTCATTCGAATGGAAATTAGAAGTTCTAGTGCCCTTTTTAATTGACCAAAAAAATTGGAGGACAATTAGGTCCCCTCCCACGCTCATGTTTTCCTTAAATTACTAGATCAAAATTTTGAGATAGTCATTTTGTTCAGCATTGTCAAATTATCTAATAATTATGTCTTTGAGGACGACTTAATCCCCCACAATCCCTTGGGGAAAGGCAGCAAGTTATGGACTTTGCCCATTGTTTACATGTAGTTTTGGTTATTGGCAAGTGTACAGATGTTTTTAGGGGTATTTTTTTCTGGTGGGAGGTCTGGGGGATTTAGTTGTGTGGGGGAATCTTTCAAGGGAGGAATTTTTCATGGGGAAGAGAATGCTGGATTTCCCATTATTATTTAAAAAAATAATCATAATCAAATGAAAAGCAAGTTTTTTCAACTTAAAGTACAGAGTAACATTAAAACTTCAAACGAACAGAAATTATTACGTATATGAGGGGGTTCGTCCCCTCGTCAATACCTCGCTCTTTACGTTAAAGTATTTTTAGTATTTTCAAAAAAGCTAATTATTTTAATGAAACGGCCTTTGTGATTCAGGGGACATTGTTAAAGAAATGGAACAGAATTCGAACTGTAGTGCAAAGAGCAAGCTATTAATAAGGGGGCGAACCCCTTCATATTATGTATATGAGGAAGTTCGCCTCCTCGTCAGTACCTCCCTCTTAACGCTAAAGTTCGAATTTTGTTTAAAATTGGTCAATACAAGCAGTGATTTGTTTTTTGTTGTTTTCTAGCCAATCTTAGCATTTGATTTTGTCTTAAGCAGCTTCATAACTATGATTTTTATATGATAATAAATCACAGTTTTTGTATGTCTTTGGCTTGTGGTTTTTATTAAATAAAAACAAGTTTTTTTTTTCCAACTGAAAGTAAGGAATAACATTAAACTTAAAATGAACAATTAGTTATTACGTTTGTCTTTTAAAGATCTTTTCTTTCACTCATTTCAGTCATTTGAGAATTGCTCAATTTGTGAGTTTCATTTTCATAAAAATAGTTTCGACCTCTTTGGCCATTCTGTTACTATCCTTTACAAAACTAGTTCTGCAAATATCACTGATTTAAATTACGTGGGAGAGTCTTTCCATGGAGAAATTTCTCTTGGGGGAAGGGAATTTTTCATGAAGGGGGAGCTGGATATTCCAACATTATTTAAAAAACGATCAGCAATTAAATAAAAACAAGTTTTTTTTCAACTGAAACTAAGAAGCAACACTAAAACTTAAAACGAACAGAAAATATGAGGGGGTTGCCTCTCCTCAATAGCTCGCTCTTACGCTAAAGTTTCTTTTATAACTTTTAAAAGGGGTTATTATTCTAATTAAACAGCCTTTGTGATTCAGAAGTTGTCCTTAAACAACTGGAACAAAAATCAAACTTAGGTTGTTATAAGGTTATTATTAGTTAAGAAAAAAAGTAAAATTAGTATGCAAATTTTGTTTTAATTATTCGTTAGTGGTGAGCCAAAATTTAAAACCTGCATTAATTCAAAAACGGCCAGAAATTAATTTAATTTTTTTTAACTGAAAGTAAGGAGCAACATTAAAACTTTAAACAAACAGAAACTATTCCGTATATGAAAGTGGCTGTCCCCTCCTCATCGCCCCGCTCTTTACGCTAAAGTTTTTATTGTTTTAAAAAGCAGAGTTTTTGAGAAAAAGTTAAAATTTAGTGTAAAGAGCTGGGCGCTGAGGAGGGGACAGCCCTTTCATATATAGAATAATTTCTGTTCGTTTTAAGCTTTAATGTTGCTCCTTACTTTCTGTTAAAAAACGTGTTTTTTTTATTTAATTTTCATCCTAATGCTACTGCTTCTACTCATGCTACTTCTACTGTTACTATTGTTAATACTTCTATTACTACTACTGCCACTAAAGCTTCGGCTACTATAATCAATTGCACTGCTAATACTACTTTTACTGTTATTAAAGCTAGGGATATTAAGGTAAAAAATTTGGAATATATAGAAACTAAATAGAAGTAATTTGAAATGCACTATGCCCTTGCAGTTGGTCAAGCAGATGCATGACAAATGCTTCAGGAATGGTTGATTGTATTGAGCTGAAACTTTCAGTTTATGTTGAAGGGGATGTTGAAGAAACCAAAGGTGCTGTGCACACACTGCTACTAATGCTGCTACAACTATTCCTACTGTGCAAAATAAGGATATTAAGATGAAGCTTTTAATGAGTATTTAGGCAGATGTTGAACTAAATAGAAACAAACTATGAGCATGTGGACTTTCAAAAATCTGAAGAACAAATTATATTGTTAAGTTAGAGTTTAAGTTGTGGAGGACTTTGAACTAGCCAGAAGGCATTATATGTATACTTGTAATACTACCACTACAGTTACTGTAGCTAATGATGCTAAGAGTATTAAGGTAAAACGTTTAAGGAAAGTTTAGGAGGAGTTTCAGTACGACGAAAAAACTGCATGCATGCAGGTTTTCAAAAGGAAATATGAGCAATATCATAGGCAGCATCATTCTGTAATAGCTAGAAATATTTAAAATTTTAAAGGAGCTATTTCAATTCAAAATTAAAAGTTCTGGTGCCCTTTTAAGAGTAAAAAGAGATTGGAGGGCAAGCAACCCTTCTCTCAAGCCCATTCATTTTCCAATCGTGGCCAGTCAAAATTTTGAGACAGCTATTTTTTTCAGTATATTAGAATGGTCCAGCA
Source organism: Artemia franciscana (assembly GCF_032884065.1). NCBI lineage: Eukaryota > Metazoa > Arthropoda > Branchiopoda > Anostraca > Artemiidae > Artemia > Artemia franciscana. The sequence goes on along the minus strand of NC_088869.1, from coordinate 55,107,812 downwards.
ACTATGTCTTTAGGGTTATTGGGTATGCCAACCCCCCACAATCATCCAATTGGCTCATTATGCTTTGAAACTAAATGTTTCTTTAAACTAAATCGAAAGGCATTGTGTTTATGGGTGCCACAAAGACACCTCAGAAATATATCGAGACAACTGGAGTATTAAGTTAAAACTTTTGGGGCTAATACTATTACTACTTTTGCTCTTGCAATTTAAATAAATAAAAAGAATCTAAGTGTATCCAGGTTGCCAAAGAGCATACATAGAACCTTTTGGGAATGATATTGTTTTATTTTTATCGTCAACTTCAGGAGTTATAAAATTAAACAGAAAAAATACTTTTTGTGTCAGGATTAAAACTTATTGAAAAAGTTTCTCCAACATACAAACAGTAAACCAAACTGTAGATTCCCATAGAAAAAAAACTGGAAAGATATAAAAAAAAATTTCACGAAAAAGGCTACGTCAATAAAAACGAACAGAAATTAATTTAAAAAAGTTTTTTCCACAAAACAGGTTTTTCAAAGAAAAGTAAAGAGCTCTATTGAGCCAAGAATGAGCAGAAATAAAGTCAATTCGTTTTGAGTTTCATTTATTTATTGATAGTGATTTATGGTAGTTTTATGCTTGGAAGATTATTTGAGTTAATTTCCGCTCATTTTTGACTTAATGGAATTTTTTTCTTTTCTTTGAAAAACTTGTTTTGTGGAAAACGTTTTTTAAATCAATCTTCAATCAAACACTTCTGCAATTGAAGCCATATGGACAAAGGTGTTTTTCCAAGCTGTAATAATATTAGCAGCTTTGAGTATTCCTAAACCACATGTAAATTTCAGAAAATGAAGAAAGCCACTATTTAGTTAAACTTATCTATCAAGCTACCAAAGGAGGTAAAATCCTTGGTGACAGCATTTTGGGACCTTGGAAAGTAAGTGAGCTAGATGAGAGAAATTTTCAGCAATGATCTACGCCCTAAATCATATCCTGAGATGGTCTCAATCTACGCCCCAAATCATATCCTGAGACGGTCTTTTAAGCATCTACTCTTATTCCCAGTATTTACCTATATATTTGGTTGCATTATCTGTAGATACCCACATTAAAATGTAGATTTCTTTAGAAGGGGTGAAGCCACTTAACTGGTGCCATGTTTTCATTGAAAACAGGGATTTTACCATGAAAATATTCTTTCAAAAAAGTATTTTTTCAAAATCTGAATGGACCTTATCCTGTATATCTGGGAATTGCTAATATTTTCCATTACTTCTTGTATTTTTTTTTTTTTTTTTACATTTTCTGAAGTTTATGCTAAACACCTTATTTTTTTTCCAACCACTTAAGTGAATCATAGTGTTATTGAAGGTAAATGAAAACAGTACCATTTTGACACCCAACACTTCTGTTTGATAGCTTTTTTGTCGCTTATATGGTCAATATTATTGATATTGGCCAGAGTTTTAAATTCTTCATAATTTGCCTTTACAAACCACATGTATTAATATCTCATTTAAAAAGTTGCTTTGATTAGCCAAATTATAATTTTAAAGGAGCACTATCCGAATTTTTAGAAGAAGCTGCGTTAGCATGTTCCATTGGAAATTGCCATCCCATTAGCACACAAATTTATTTTAATGCAATCTACTTAGAAGATAGCATGATATATTTAAAGTAATATACTCAGTTTAACTAAGCATATCTACAGTCTTTGTGTTCTCACTGTATCTTTTACACAATTAGTATGTACTGTATATTATATTGTAGGTTCACTTTAAACTTGATGTAAACATATTTGTATTTACTTACTATTTGGGTTGTTTCTTGTTTAATATTTACTATTTCATTTTGCCTGTTTAATTGTGCCTATTTATTTTGAATTATTTTCATTTTAACTTTTCAGAGACTAGTGGGAAATTCCCATCTGGAAATGCAAAACAAGCTCTTCAGCTGTATAAAGACTGTCATCATCTTATATCAAAGATTATACACATTGAAGAAGGTATTTTTGTAATATATTTTCAGTGATTTAGAAAACAACACTGAAACAAACACATAATAACATGGTATTATTCTAATGAAATATATTATTCTTCCTGTTGTTCAGGCACTCAATCGGTATGAAAATTTACCAAATGATAATTTGGACTTTTTGGAAATTTTCCAACATCATTCTATTACCATATTGATTTAATGGAATCAATTATATAGGCCAAATATTAAAAGTTTGCCTGATCATTGCTGTTTTAGCCATGGTTAGAATGCAGGCAACTTTAAAATAAACCAATTCTGCTTAGCAAGGCCCTATCTGGGGGTAGGAGAAGAGGGGTTTGTTGAGAGAGTGTTGGATTAATAGAGTATTGTATTAATTAAAAAGTTTTTTTTTCTCTTTGCTCCGTGAGAGCTATTGATGTGTAATTTCTTTTCTATTTTTTTTATTGTTAGGGAAGATATGACAAGCTGCCCTTACGTCTCCTTTGTATTAAAATTTTGTAGAATTATATATTTGTAGTTGTAATTGTTTTTGCATTTGTAATTATGTAATTTTGTAGATTCAAATTTAGGTTTTTATCACAGAGAAACGGAGGAATAGCTTGCAAACAATCTTGTAACTGAAAGACATCCAGTTCTTTAACTGGTTTGAAATTTCACATTGAAGATAAAATCAGAGAAAATTTAACTGTTTGTTTGTTTTATTGGCTTAGGATTTTACAAAGAGAGTTTATTTGTCTTCCCTTATGGACATATGCTTAAGGAATACCGCAATTGGCTTACAAAAATACATCAAAGAATAAACCCGTGAAATGTAATTACCCTTGCTTACCACAGAACTATAGGAATATCACCACACTTTTTCTTGGCTGTGTTGGTAGACTACAAGTGAAATTATTCTTTAAATGGTATGAAAACCAAAAGTGTTTTCTAATAATTTGTAAGACTGCTTGAAGAAAGTTTAGCAAGAACTCTACTGGTTTGATAATAATACGAAAAAAAGGTGAGCTATCTCAGTAAGCCAAGTTTTCTAGTTATCAGCAATGTCTTCAAACTACTTTCCATTGGATTCTGACGGTTTCAATCCTTTAGGGGCATTCAGAGTATTTTTTACAGAGAGTTCTTACACTCTTACAAAGACGCGAAAATTTGCTTTTTCTTGGCATTTGTTTCAGCATTCACATGGAAGAAGAGGATGAAAACAATCTTTGGATTGACGGGTCCCCAGTCTTTAGGTATGCCATCTGTCATACCTAATTAGAAAATGTTTTCCTAGTAACTGGAGATAATTTTTGAGAGAAATATAACCTGATTGGTATGAAATTAGTGCTGTTGAGTCTTTGAATCCCCTCCTAAGCTAAAATTATGTAACCGATTTCAAGAAAAAACATGTTTTCGCAGCAGTCCTTCAAATGCGCTCATTGGTGGCTCCCATTTGAGATGTGTCTCATTTTGTTGGTCATCTCTCATAGTTTCTAAATGGCATCTGTGAATTTCTACTCATGTGTTAGTATGATTAAGGCCTTGGCACTACTAATGCTCATTAACTAAAGCAAAGACAAACTTTAGAAAAGTTTTACACTAAGAACAGTGGTCTATTGCTTCAAAAAAACCTTGAATAAGTTCTTGTTTTTCTTACTTTGTTCGTCCATTTTCAATTTTCGGTCATTTGGAAAAATCTTAGGGACAGATTCAAATTATGGCCTGCAACTCTGTTAGTCGTTTTTTGTTTGTTGTTTCTAAACGTCTTTCGCATTTATTTTGTTACAAAAAAAAAATAATAAAGCGATAGCGTATTCAAGGTCCTTTTACTTACAAGTAAGAAGGCTTTTTGCCATGCTATTGTTGCTTAAAACTGTTAGCGACTTTTTCATGAAGAATTAAAATATGATGTGCTGTGTAATTTAAAAAGGAAACTGAAAAATTTGAATAACAAGTTTCAACAGCGTATTACGTACCACTACTAACAGTTCGTTCTAGCGCCATGCCGCGTAAGACCAGTACTGCTGAGAAAACTCCTCCTCCATCCAAATCTATGCAAAGCTTCCTTCATTACCCCTCCCAAGGCTCAACTTGTATTCGAAAATTAATGGTGATGTAGCAAAGATTAAGCTGTTTGCTGATCTTAAACAACGAGCCCTATGCTATAGGGTACTGTGCATACAAATAGATGGGGTAAAACTGCACTACAATTTTTTTATTACGTAAATAAATAGATTTATTTATACTCTAGATGTTTTAGATCTTGTACGCAGATCTACAAGCAAAATTCCTTTTGGCTCGTTTGTTCTACAAACAATTGTTGGCTAAACTATCAATTTTGTCTGTAGAAAAATTGTTTCCAAGCTGGATTACGTCTGGAAAGTATTCTGTGGTAAAGAATGTATTACACAAAAAAGTTTTCTTGATTATAGGTGCACATCAGAAAGAGTTAAAATTTTAGGGGTGCTATATTTAATCTAATGCGAAGGTTTACTTATGGAAAAACGCAACTATCTATTCTATGTTACTTATAAATATTATTGCTAAAGTATTACTTATATTGCTTGAAATTTTCTGTTTCATATATAGCACAGTGCATCCTTAAGGAAGAGTAGCCTAAATCTGCTTAAAAAAAAGAGACACGAGGTGAAGTTGTTACGTGAATTCCCGGGTAGTCTCAACTTTATTTGGTTAAGATACTTAATTAAAATAGATATTCTTGATCATATTAATTAACTAAAAAAGTTGATTACTAAGCACTGTTCCAGCAGGCAATTTGACGAGCTTCATGCTCAATATATTTTGATTTGGTTTGATTATTAACTGCCTCTTAATTGATTATTAAGCTAGGGTTAAGGTTAGTTATAGCACAGGGATCAGATTAAAAAAAAAAAAAAAAAAAACAGTAACAGTTATACCTTGAGATTCTGCAATCAATGCTCTCCAAATATAATAGTCACTGATGTTGGAATTGTGTCCCAGTCACCTTTTACTGTCCCTTAGAGGGTTAATGGACTATGTAGGCTACATAATTTAGCTGATTTTATGGGTCGATATTATTTTTGGACTTATTCCGCATCAACAATTGGTTCATAATGCTAAGTTAAAAAAAAGAAAAAAGATACTGAAACAGCAAACTTCTGTATTTTGGCTTGATTATATATCAAACTCTTGCATATAATGTATATTGGCTATTTCTGGTTCCATTAGAAGGACTGGAAATACAAAACTGGCAGCAGTGATTATTGTATTTGAAAAGAGAACTGAATGAAAATCGAATGTCCTTTTTTTCTATCTGATTTATGCACTGTAAGTAACCTTAACCAATGTAGTAACCGAAAACAGCAAATTTTATCAGGAGAAAAAAAAACAAGTTGGTTGTTGTTTGAATTGGATTTATGAATACTGTTGTATGAAAAACGTAACAACTACAAAAAATTTCGATTATTTAGTATATTAGTAAAGAAATTGAATCATGGAAAATTGATAAGATGGTCAAGACAGAATAAAAGATTTGAGTTTTTTTCGTTGGGTTACGTGGAGTTGTCTTATAATTTTTTCCCCTTTTTTTAGAGGTTTCAAAGACGACAGACAAATGTTGTGACAGGAGGAAAGACTATGGGCAACTAGTTAAGTGGCTCCAAGATAACGGCGCAAAAATTGTTAATTTAAAAATAGAAGAATATGATGGACTAGGCAATGGACTGAAAGCTACTACAAAGATAAAGAAGCAAGATTTGTCAATACTCATCCCTAAGAAAACTATGATTACATCTGAAAGTGCAATCAGTTCAACTATAGGTGAGGTCGAAAATGTACAAGACGTTTAAAATACACAAAAAAAATATTCAGATAAATAACCTTCTGTCAAGTAACCAGAACATGTAGAAATCCTTATAATATTCAGCCTGTGATCTGCCTTTTTTTTCTAGTGTTAATCTAATTTATAATAAACATTTATATTTGACCTGGTTTAAGCCATGTCGTTATGAACGAGATTTCCTAGATTATGAATGATTTACCCCTGTGAACGTGCTTAGTGTGCCACTTACACTTTTACACTGGTACCAAAAGCACTAAAGAGATAGGCAAAAGCGTATCCAGGATTTTGTTCAGGGGGAGGGGTGGGAGGGGGTTACAAAAAAAAACTTTATAAACAACTGCTTAGAAACATCGACAACTTGCTTATATGCATTCTTGTTGCGTTTTTACGCGTCAGACAAAAATTGGCGGGGGGGGCTCAAACTCTGGAACCCTCCCCCCATGGATAAAGAATAGTAGATAGAAGGGTTCACTCATAATGGATGTGCGAAATAGGTAAGAAAAACTATTACGGGTCTAATTCTTCATAGCTACCTTTATTACGGTATGATTATTCATAGCCCTCTGAAAAATGATATAAATTCTCTTGAATAACTCAACCTATTTCAAAATGCAGAGGATGGCTTCGAAACTAAGTGGGCAATAATTGAGTTAGTTTGTTTTTATAGAATTTAACACCTATTAATTTATATATGGTAACACAATTATTGCAATAAAAATTGATTTTATTGAGCATTATAATTAAAAAGTACCAAAATTTCATCGATGTAGATGCTCGAACTACTGTCAATCACAATTTAAACAGCTTTGAAGTCTAGCCCTCTTTCTTAGACAAGCATCTCTTGCGAATGTCTTAATTTATTTCTTCAAGTTCCTCCATTTATTCATTCTTCGTCATATTTATTCTTTATTGTAAACTGTATTCTTGAATGGTTCTTAAAAGAAAAGATCCATTAGGGGTAAGTTAGATGAGCATATTGGCGTATCTGTTGGAGATTCTTCGAGTGGACCGAAATCTGTCTCCGACTTCTTTTCAAAATTGTGGAAATCTTGTTGGAGATAAAGGTAATCTGAATTAGTTTATTGTTCTAACGGTGCAACATTTTTTAGATGATTATCACCTGTTAATGTTTGATCAAAAATGACCTTCTGTCTACCTACTTTTGGACAACTGCGTTTTTTCTTTTTAAGTGTTCTCAGGCCCACAATTTGCTAAGATCAGGTGATAACTATTGCCTGTTACTCTTCTGAAGAAAATTCCTTACTGTCCACTTACTCCTGACCTTAGAGTTACTTTTAAGACTGCTCAAATCTTTAATTTCTAGAAACTCCGCAATTTCTTGTTGGTTTACCTGTCCTAACTCTCACGTGGATTTTAGTAGAGAAGCAAGTAGGATAGAAGCTCAAAACCATAAATCCTGCTTTCACCAACGACATAATTTTCTTTTGCACCGTGGTGCAACTTGGTTCCGTGGAATTTCAGGATAACTATCGCCTGTTACTGTGGTGCGATTAAACATATCTAATGTCAACCTACTTTTGGACCACATAGTTTCTTTTCAAGACTCATCGAATTTTTAATTCCAAAAAACTTTTTAGTTTTTTATGTCTTTTTTGTCCTAAATTTTACGTTGAGTTTTAGTAGAAAAGTGTCTAATTTTCAAGTTCAAAGGCACGAATCATTTGATTCTGCCGAAAATATTTAAGTTTCTTGGATACATTGATAGATAGACAAGGGTTCAAGGTTCTTTTATTATAACCAATATATACAAAATATTAGGTAACTCAAGGCTGAGAGTATAGCTCGAATGCAATTGAGCTACCTTTAAGAAACACTAAATATGCACAAAATTAAAAACAAAAACTTCTCTTAACCAAACTTGACAGAAATAAATAAAAAACTAATCCCGTGCCGTACGATACCACTTCCATCCTCCGCGCACCATCCTGAGACACAATTAAATTTACAACTTAAAACCAAGTGAGTCATCCAACCAAGTGATATCACTTACGTCTTATTCGTTTAATCTCAGCCCAAAAGTACTTTTGAAAAAAGCTGCATTAGTATAACTGAAAAAGTTATTGAAAGACCGCTTAGCGGACAAAAGGCCAAAAGAATAAGTAAACATTATATGTAAGGCATTAGAATAAGTGAGTTGTGTCATTTAAACGACCAGATTTTAGCAGGTGAGAGAAGGAATAATGAAAACTGAAACAAGTTTTCTGCACAATTCTGTATCTATCGATAGATAGCTTCGTCTATATATCGATCTTTGGGGTGTGTGAAATAATCAGTGTTTTTGCTTCCATACTGCTTCCCTTTTTATTTATTTTCAACCGATCTTCAGGGTATTTCTCAATTTAAAAAAAAAGAGGCAAATTTAAAAAAATGTATGTCGATAGGGGGCAAAGCTTAATCTTAGCAACTGAATGATTGCGAAATCATTATGTTGGAAATCTAAAGCCGTAGAACTGAAAAATACAACATGTCCAAACTTGCAGAGGGAACATGAACCTCGAATACTCTAAACTTTCAAATGTGACAATAATGCCATCTATCTATAAAATCACAGTATCTAAATTAACAGTATAGAGAAGCGCTATAATTCTGTATCGCATTGTTCCAAAACGTGTTCCGGTACGCTAATAGATATTCAAAAGTAATGAGCTATTCTAACCTTAAAAAATAATAATAATAATGCCAAAGTATCGGTAGTGTCTTCGGCCACTAGGTGCTTCATCTTGCTCAGAGAAGCTAGAGTTTGGAGGTAAAATAAAATCGACAGTACGATTTTAGATGATGAATTGGATACACAACCCTTGGTTTATGGAAGGAAGCACACATGAACAAACAGGGCCTTTGTGTACAAACCATTTTCGTCATGGCCGGAGTTCCAGTAATACTTTCAGGGGTCCCAATACCCGAAACAGTAAAGGGGAGACAAGAAATTTTTTGAAAAAGGTAAAAAAAACTAATTTTTTAAAGCTTGGAGAGTGGGAATTTTGTTGCTTTTCTATTTTTTTCAACGAAAAAAATATTATTCTTCAAAATCTTGGGGGGAGAGATCAGTTGCCCTTCGCCCCTCTCGCCTTCAGATTGACGCCCCTTGGGCGTTCTGGCAACAAAAGAAATGTAGATCCTTCAGAAGAGGGTTTACATCCTTTGTCTGCTGGATATTCCGTGCCAGGAAAGCTTGATCAAAAAATTGTTTTCTGTTTTAGGACATATAATAAAGGCAGATATTCTTCTTGGTCAAATGCCAAACGTGAGCCTAGCTTTACATCTACTCAATGAATCGTTAGATCCAAGTTCATTTTGGACCCCTTATATTAAAACCCTACCAAGAGAGTTTACTACAGTGTTTTACTTTGAAGAAGAGCTTCTAGAACTTCTTCAAAAATCAGCCTTCTTTGGTAAGCTTTTCAATTCCTTCCATTTTTTCTGATTAAATTGATTTTTTTTCTCTCTGCATTAAATAGCCTAGATTGTAAGGGTAGAGAAAAGAAATCGTAATATTTTTTCACTCAATAATTTAGAGCAAAACATGAAGTATTATATAGGTTTATAAATAAGTTAAGAATTTAGAATAGTAGGGTAATATTTTGTAAGAATTAGTTAAAGTTCTGTATGTATCTACCATGCCGGTAGCTACTAAAATAGCAACTCCTCCGGCTTGAAAATCGGAAGGAAAATCCTCCTAGGAAGCTATTACTCTCATTAAAGCAGAATAACTACCAGTGATATTCACTTTATATGTAGATTGTTGATGACACACTTGGAAATAAAAGCGTTTTCTAAGTAGCTTCATTTCGTCAACTTTTATTTGTGGGCTGTAGCCTTTATTTGCAACCTTTATTTGTGGTCGTCAACTTTTATAAAGTGGACACTTTGGGATAAATGTTAAGTTTGAGTGCAAAAATACTATTTTGTTTCATCAAAAAATAGGTGCATGGTGGTAAGCTCCAATCAGCGCTTTCGATGCGCCTTTATACCTTAGATTATCTAAGATTCCTGCTTCTCATCCTTCTGTAGGAGGGGTAAGGTGTTCAAACATGGCAAATTTTCCAAGATTTACTTTACTCCACGATTTTGCAGCTTTAATAAGAGAAACTTGTGTTTGAAGTTTTAAATTTAGTTTACATAATTGATCCCTGATGTCAAGTAACTAAGCTACTTTTGGATCTAGTTTTCATGAAAAAATTTTTGTCATGTCCCTCTCACTTATAAGAACTGTTTGATTTCGCTTTTTAATTTAGAGACCCGGCCGACAACATTTTCTTTTGATATCCAGTGTATAGCAGACGAGCATTGTCGCAAGGCCTGATTCGTATGTAACATCGTATACCCGACGAATAACCCTGGCGAATGCCCTGACGTGGATAGTGTGGGTTTAATAGATTGGAGCTGTTCCGGTGTTTTGAGATGGTTGGGGGTCTCTGTTCTGTCATAAGTTCCTTCCTTCGCCCTATCCTCAAAATGAGTTTCGAATGTTGTTGGTAGAAGAGCATCGCCAAGTGTGAAAACCATGTGAACAAGATGGGCCCAGGATTGCAAAAAATCCCGATTCACACTGGAGATTCCATGGGATTTTCGGTGACCGGCTTAAGCGGTTCGTGTAGACAAGAGAAGAAGTGTTTGTCCCCCCAGTGCATTGGTTTGGGGCACTTTGGTTAACCTGTGGCCATAATAATTTTGATGATTTAAACAATACGAAATTTGCCACATAGAATTCTGCAACTTCAAAAAAACAACAATCCGTATGATATATTGACTGACACATTCAGACGTGCGGAACTAGACTTGTTAGGAGTTTTAGAAACCCATATTCCAGGGTTAATAAACATGAAATCTCGTGGTATAAGGTCGATTTCTCCGGCAGGGTAGAATCGCGACGAATAAGGAAGCTGCTAAGCCTTGTAGCTTTGGTTGGGAAGGTATTAATAACAGAACGCTAGTTGCCTATTTTAAGCCTAAAAAGTGCAAGGTGTCAGTCATAGCAATATGTGCTCCTGCATGGAGATGGTAGTGAGTCGGAAGAATTTTACTTAAAACATACAGGTACTAATAGACAGGTTACCATATAGAAATGTGGTATTGTAATTAGGAGATTATGATGCCACTTTGGTAGAAATAGGGATAGATGTTATACTAGCCTAGGTAAATTTGGTGGGCGCAAAGAAAATAATAATGGTTATAAACGGCAGTAGTTTTGTAGGTATAAAAATCTAGTTATAACCAATTCAGTATTTGGTCATAAAAAGGCCCATAAGTTAACATGGTACTCACATGATGGTAGGACGGCCAACCTTATTGATTGTGTTACTGTAAATGGAAAACTGGCAGGACCGATGCAATATAGCAGAGCATATAGGAGTGCTTTTATTGATGTTTACACTAAAACTAAGAATCACCCTCTGGTAGTTTCTATGGGTTAATATAAAGGTAAAATCTTGGAAGGATAACTACCTTTCGGGAAGTTATGACGCTGGTAGATTCCAGGATGAGAATTTGAGAGGAAGTTCCCGTGAACAGTTGAATATTAAACTGAAGAAAGAGTCTAAAAGTGGACATTGTGGAAGATGGATGGAATAATCATAGGAAAATAGTTAGTGAAGTAGGAGATGGTGTCTTAGGTAGGAAAGTTAGAAACGCACCTAGGGATATTAGTGAAAATGCTTTAAGTTTAGCAGAGAAGAAGAGGGGCTTGTATCAAAAGTATTTTAATGATAGATTATATGAAAATACGAGGAATGTCAGGAAAGTAGAGAAAATATGAATTATTGAGGCATAAAATGAATGTCATGGATAAAATTGCTGAAAATCTAGACAATGCAGTCAGCTAGCATAGTAGTAGAATATTATATTGTCATGTTAAAAAGCTGAGAGGGAATAGTCAGTCTGCACTTGTGTCAGTTAAAGATAGGAATTGGGCTACAATTAGTCATTCAAGAGTTATTTAGGGATAGGCAGAGCATTTTAAAAATACGCGAAACCTTTTTAAAGCTCCAAAAACTAATATGGAAAAGAATTAAAAATTTGTGATGCTTTAGAAATAAAGGAAGATTTATTTTGCAAGAAAGAATTAGAGAGTACTAAAAGAAGCAAAAGAATAATGAGGCCCCAAATGCTGGTAGTTTGGTAAATGAGTTTTTTAAATATGGTGGATGTGTAGTTAGAGATAAACTATTGAAGGTTATGAATATGATTTTTGAACAAAGGAGGAGTCCTTAGTGATTTTAGGAAAACTTTAATTGAACCCCTCTATAAAGAAAGGTGATAAGAGTAAGTGCGGTAATTATAGAGGCATTAGGCTGGTTTCTGTAGGGAGGAAATTATTTAGTAAGATAATAGTTTTTAGACATGGAGATACCGTAGATAAACTTTTAAGAGAAGAACAGCTTGGTTTTAGGAAGGGGAGAGGAGGCGTCGACCAAATTTTCCCTCTTAAATTAGTAATAGAGAAGTACCTGCCTCATTAGACTCCTTTAGTCCTTAGCTTAATTGATTATGATCCAACAGTTGATTCAACCGATAAAAGAGCTTTAGCAAAGGTTGTACTCTTGTATGGTATACCAGATAAATAAATTAAGGCGATTAGTGCTATGGAAGAGAATAACATTACTATAGGAAATGAGTCTAGTAGCTGGTTTCGTATTGAATTAGGAGTTAAGCAGTGTTCCGTTCTATCCCTTTTGACATGGATCGTTTTGATGGACTTGGTTCTAAGGAATACGGCAAAGGCCATGAAAGATCCTTAGATCAAATGGGAGGTCAGATTCTCCTAGACTTTGATTTTGCTGATGATTTACGCATCCTAGGTGAAAATATTATCAAAATGAATAATTTTTTGAAGGTTTTGAGAACTTGGGACGAAAGAATAGGCTTGAAAATTCATGTTCAGAAGAGTAGGTCGTTTAGCATGGGAATAAGTGAAGAGGGAGAGATGATTTTGGGTAACGAAAAGATTGATCAAGTGGATAGCTTCATTTATCTAGGTATTTCTGTTAGTAAAAATGGTGGATGCTGTGGAGATGGTAAAAGTGGTACAGCCGATGTCCAGGGTGTTTTTCACAGCTGAAAAGAGCTTGGAAGAATAGGAAAATCACACTTCCAGTGTGAATACTGGAAGCTAGAATGATGACAGTGGTCAAGTATGGTTCTGAACTGTAGATGCTTCGAAAGACGGAGGAGAATTTGTTAGATGTTTTCCAGAGGAACTGTATACGGATTGTTTTGGGTACCCGTCTGACTAACCGTTTTTCAAGCTGTAAACTTCACCAAAAAGGTTGTTTTATTCGCCAATGAGATGGCTAGAACACGTTCTGCGGATGAAAGATGTCAGATTGCCAAAGATTATCCTTTCTGGTAGACCGTCTAGGACCAAAAAAAGTACGTTGTTCCCGAATGGGGTAGAAGAAGTTCGTAAGGAAAGATTTAAGGGAAGTCGGAACCTCTTGAGATGGTTTGAAGAGGGGGGTTTAAATAAAATGAGGAGAGGAGGAGTGTACGTAGCTGTGTTTGCCTCAGACGGCTTAGTGCTCGAGTGAGTTGTCAGTTGCAGCAGTAGTAGATTTCACGTCTTTGACAATTTTGAAGAGTTTTGCACTTCTTGTAGAGGTTTACTCCAGGTGACCAAAGATCTTCTATTGTATAACTAATTTGATTTATTAAAGGTACCACATTTGGGCCATGCGGATAAGAGTCGATCTTGTTTACAATAAATTATTTGATTTGAGAGGTTTGTGGAATAGTCTAGTGTTGAAGTTTCTGCGGCGTGGTCTGAAAGAACCGTGACTTTCGTCTGAAAGCTTGATCTCGATCCAAACATGGTATTGGTCCTCCATGGGCAAACACAAATTTTTTCCATTGTAAGCCATTATTTTCAAAGAATTTGCTTATCATCTCCACAACGACTTTTTATTTAGCAATAGTTTTTAGATCTCTACAAAACGAAATATTTTCTTTGACGTCCTCAGAGTAAATATATCTTACAAGGTTAGTATTTGTTAGGGAGAGCAGACTTGGTCTGGAAATCCTTTCCTTCTAGTTACGGCCCTATCGATATTTTTGAAAGATCTGGGTAAACGTAATTTGGGAATTTATTTAGTTGAATAGAAAAAGAATAATCAACCCGTGAGAGGGGAATTAATTTTCCAAAAGTTTTGAAAAGTGGAAAGTCCTTGTGGAAACGCCTCCCTAGGTACATTAATAAATAACTGAATCACAGAGATTTTTTCGGGGCATTACAAATGCGTGGCCTAGGCTCAAGGTAGAAAACTGCATCGATGATTTTTGAGTAAGTTCTAATGTAAGGTCAATGCTAAGGATGTGAAAACAAAAGGACTATAACAAGGAGTCGTCCTAACTAAATGGTTGGCCCGCTGTTTTGGAAACCCTTTTTCCGAGGGGCACGGGTTTGATTCATGGCGTGGCTGGTTATTTAGTTTGGAATGGGGTTCAAGTGCGTGACTCTGTTAGCTTAGTCAGAGTTCACCCAGCTCTAAATCGGTACCAGGAGAAATCCGGGGAAGGTAAGCAGAAAGGGTGTGCGAAAGCTCAAGATGGCTGGCCCCCAGCCGCCTATTGCACTTCCTGCCTGAAGGGCTACGAAACGGAGATCAGCACCGCTGGTTTGGACCTTAAGAGTCAAGTACCGCCAGACTTATTTTTTTATAGCACGGAGTAAAAAATCCATCATGCGGTAAATAACGAACTCAATAGTTATTCTAAACGTGTGTTTGAGAACTACCCCTTTTCATCAAGTTTTCAATTGACCATTTTACCGACATTTTTTTTAGTTTGTATATATTTGTATGCTAATGATCTCTTTTGTGCGTACATCTCTACAGAAAAGTCGTAAATAACTATGATATTTACGTTCCAATTTTTTTTTTTTTTTTAATGATATATTTAGAAAGCTTTAACTAATAAAAAGAAATATAGAAACCAACGCAGAACGTCTTTTCTATTTTAAATGTTTTGCTACCGGATTGCCGCCCAGGTAATTTTATTAGTGCCATCAAATGAGAGAAAACGTACCAAATTTATTAAAAAAAAAAATTACCAAATACAGAAACAGAAGTAATATTTCGTTTGTTTTTTAAATGTAATTTCTCTTTCTTGAAAAAACTCTTCCCGGAATGTAAAAAGTGACGAGTTTTACGTGTTAAAAAACAGGACTACTGATTAGTCTGTTTTTTTTTCCTTTTTTATTGAAATCTTATATGAGTGAAGATTAAGGTTAGTCTGCACAGTGACGATTTTTTACAATAATAATGTAGTCCAAGTTCAACATGTGGTTGGACCTAGTTTTCCGTATCTTGGTATAGATACCAAGCACTGAGCCGTATCTTGGCTCAGTGCTTAATTATGCTAGTGATATTTGAAACTTAAGACGTTTTGAAGAGAATTTATCGACGCTTAAGGATTAATGTGAGATAATTTTCTTCTCTTTTTATGAGACCAAAATTGATTCTTTTTTTTCCTTTTTTTATGATAACGAGAGTGATTACATGGCTTAGATGTAAATATGCGGTGACAATTTTGTAAGACATTCATTAAGTATAGCACATCTTGGCTTACCTGTTGATGGTACTGTTAGATCGGGGCGTCCTTTGTTAAACGGTAATTTTGCTAGAAGTATCCGAAAAGCTTAAATTATGCTGGTATCTTTTAAGGCTTCATATAGTCAAGCCCAGTTGTCTTTGGCAAATTGTAATACCATATGTGTTTCCTCGTTAAATACCCTTCTGTCAGATAACAATAAACGTGCGGTGTGCTCCTGCTTCCGCTGATTTTGGTAATTTTTTAGGCGTCCATAAAGTGCAACTTGGTTATTAGTGGCTATTACAACATTCCCAATCTATACAGAAGAAAACTGATAGGTTTTGTTTGTTTGTATATCCGTTCGCATTTGCGTAGAAGAGAACTGAGAGGTTCCGCCTGCAGGTCCGGTAGCAATTAATGTAGGCAAGAACTGAGAGGTTCCCTGCGTAGATCTGTCCGCGCTTGTGTAGAAGAAAACGGAGAGGCTCCGCGTGTATGTTTGTTCACGGTTGTGCCGAAAAGAACTTCTGTTTAGAAATAAAGTTCCGTGTAGATTCGTTCGCGCTTATTTAGAAAAGAACTGAGAGAAGATGACCGACTTTTAACAACCTGTTCTTGCTTGCATGTCCCTTCCCATAGCAGACATGGAACCATTTTGGAAAAAAAAATGTTTGTGACGTCTTATTTATGGATACATTTGAAAAGCGTACATATGTCATATTTGCCTTAGTGGTTGTATCGTTTTCAATGTCTATGATGCAGGTAAAATTACACGAGAAACAAATGATTGATAGGAAAAATCATGATCTACGTCATATGTATGAGTACATTTCAAGAGAATAGATTATATCAAGAAAAAGAATAAAGAAATATTCGGTTTGAAGATAATCAACAACAAGAATTAAAACAAATAAAAAAAAAGTGGAGATAAAAAAAATATGTGGTTACAATACATGTGACACCAAGGAGTAGAACGAATTAGAAATGAAAGTGAAGAACGAAGAAATATGCGGCTAAAAGAATGCCACAGCGAGAACAACGAAATATATGGTTCTAATAGAAGTGGCAGCGAGAATTACAGGCGACAGCGAGAAAGCGAATATGACTGGCCACAAAAACGATCTAAATAGGTCAGGAATTCTTATTTTTCCCAGGGTGGTTGTAACGAACCTGTGGTGACGTCATGACATCAAGGAGAGGCTCGTGTATGCGATTAGAAGACAAGTGACAATGGGAATCCATATATAAAAGCCTGACTTGTTCCAAGTGTTGGGTACTATATACATATATATATATATATATATATATATATATATATATATATATATATATATATATATATATATATATATATATATATATATATATATATATATATATATATATATATATATATATATTTATACATACATATATATATATATATATATATATATATATATATATATATATATATATATATATATATATATATATATATATATATATATATATATATAAATATATATATCTTTCAACGAATTTCTTTCTAGAATTCTCTCTTTCAATGTGGACATTAAAACTGAAGGTGTAACTCGGAAAAACGTTTTAAATGGTATGTCTCATGCAAGCGATCTAAACTTGAAATATAACATTGTAGAACTTAGTTGGTAATATAAAGCAATCCGTTGCTTTTCATAACCATTGACTGCAGAAAGACGCTGCAAAATTAGAAGAAGGATAGATCAGTCAGTAAAAGCGTCTAACACCAACTCTGAAGACAACCGTGGTCAACAACTGATTCTTAATGAAAACTCCTTCACTTATTTTTGAATTCTGTGTTCCCGATTTTTTTTTTGCCCAAATAAAATGTAAAATAATTTGTAGTAGTTTCTCACCCCTTAACCTAGAACAGTCTATTTTACTTGCACGTCCCTGTCCGTAGCAGACATGAGACCAAACTTTTCGTGCCCTCAAGTACATCAGAAGCAAATAATAGTTAACCGAACGAGCAAACGATGCCAACGTCTCATCGCAAAGTTTAACGGAGCATAACAGCCAATCCTTACTTACAAGTCCCTTCCTTGTCTTAAAATTTCGAGCGGTGGACAACCGCTCGAACTTTGTAAAATGGTTGTATAACCTCTTAACCAAGAAGATGACGGTGCTCTAACAGTCTATTCTTAATTGTACCTCCCTCTCCATAGCGGAAGCACTTAATATGTACACTAACTACTACTTCATGCCAACCCCTCATCACAAGACAACCGGAGCTTAAGAGCCCAATTGTCACTTTTATGTCAATCTGTTGTTATAAAATTGTCAATCCCGCGAATTTTTTAAGTTGCATATTGTATGTTCGACTTTTGTAAGGAAAAGCGAATCTTATATACCTTGATCAGCTCATCAAGAACTATTTACCAGTGTTAAATAAACAAATCTATCTGTCTTGCTTCAAAAGCACATTTTCTTGCTGCCTCCAACTTTCTGATATCACAACCTAGAAATAAGCGAAGAGAAAGCTCCATTTTATTTCACAATGGGGCCAGATAACCCTCCAACATCATAAGCACTTTCAGTCTAACTTCAACTTGAACTGGTGCCCGTCTTCTTGCCTGCTAGAACGAATCTTTCCAGTCAAATGCAGGAACATGGCTTGATTGAAAGAAAGCTCGGCTGCATAACTTCAGATAGTCCTCTCCGACAGAGTCAATAAAACTTAACTTAACACACACTGTAGGCCCTAAGTAGTAACGAAGACCACACTGCCTTTCCATCATACATACAAACAAGAATTAGAAACAACAGGAAATTTTTTCTTAAGACAGTGGAACCTGTCTTAAGACAGGTTCCACTGTCTTAAGGAAAAAATTCCGTGTTGTTCCTACTTGTTGATTTATTTATACTGTAGGCCACTTGCAAGAATTTATGTCGATGTATCCTTATATTAGCTCCTTGGAAGAGCGGAGAAGTGAAATATCGAACTGAAAGTGACAAAAGAAGTTGAATTTATGACTTATTATTTCGATGGGCCAATGCATGGGAGCCTCACAAGCCTGGTGTTGAGCAGGTGTTTGTCGATTCCACCTCGTTTTAATTTTTAATTTTAAAAGCTCTAACACTGGTGATTGTTGAAGAAATCGACCAGGATACTTCTATCTTAAATTAACTGTAACTTACAGTTGAAATTGATTTTTTTGGGTTTCTTTTTGTTTCTCTCAGCCGTTTTTGTGTGAAAGGATTTGTATTTTTCTTTTGTGAGCCATACAACGTTAATAGGCTTGTGTATAACGACCATGGCAGCACAATAGGTCGTGTTTATATGGTTTTTGTCAGGTTTGGCTTTTTTTTTCATTTACTTGATATTTTTAGTTATTTTAAAGGCATTGCAATCAGTCATCTGAAAAAAAAATGAAGCGTTCGTTGCATTTTTATTTTAGTTTCTTTGAAACGCTAAGGTGAAATCATATTTGGGGGGTGATCCACTTTCTAAAATGATGTATATTACACAGGTTTTTCGGAGAGTGTATATAACAGAACTTAACGCGGTGGAAAGTCATGGGGCATGTTGGTTAGTCGTTTGGCGTCTTGTTGCAGTTAGAATTAGGGGATTGCAGAGTGAGACTTGTGTGCGATCAAGATATATCAGAGACTAATCTCAAGCTAGAAATTAATCTCAAATCTATCTTGATTCTCAGGAATAATTTAAGTGCAAAGGTGGAGATGGGGGAGGGGTGTTATGAGTGCTGTTTGGGAGTTTCTAGAGGGGCGGGGTGGGCAAGTTTACAAGGAGCTTTTTTTGCTGAGATTTAAGCGATATAACATATTTCATTTGAGGCATATCTCATTACTTGATCGTTATAACAGTGATTGAATGAGGGAGTAGTAATCCTCCTTCGCATTTACGAGAGCTCTAGATCAAACAACTCATATTAAAATACAGTAAGTAAAGGGTGTCCCTTGTGAAGACACCGAAATTCTACAAAATAAAGTTTTTATTATAATATCCGCAACAACGGAATCTACAATTCATGCTGAATCTTAATATGCAAAATATATTAATTTCAAAGTTGCTCATTAAAATCTATTCACTGAAGCATATTTATCTATATATTCATTCCTGAAGATTGCCCTGGCGACGACAGGCTGAGTATAAAAGGTTGGAGGAATTCCGCTGGTTTGAGATGGTTTGGGGTCTCCGCTCCGTCATGAATTCCTTTCTCCGTCCCTATCCCCAACAAGGAAATCCCGCTTGCGTGGTTTCGTAGTGGCATCAGGTTGGACCTTCCACAAGTTTACCTAGCCAAAACTGTGACTGCTAACAGCGCTATTGGGTGAACTTGAGGAGTGGCGCCTCTCAAGGGAATAATAGCCTAGTAAATGACACAGCATTTACTCTGGCCTCTGATTAAAGATACTTCTTCTGGGTTTGGTTTCTTTCGGTATTTTTCTGGGGGTGGGGGGCTTCCTATCCAAGTTATCTATCATGGGTTGCCTCCCCTTAGCAGCATAATATTTGTAGGTACGGATCGGAGTTAATAGGCTTAAGATGATCTGTGCAGGACTTCGACTCTTCTTGATAGAAGATCATCGTCATGTATCGAAAACGATGTTATGACCAAGATCTGCTCAGGATTGCACAAAGCCTCCATTCAGCCGGAGGTTTTGGGAGCTTCTTGCTTTCCGGTCCTAAGCCAGCGTAAGTACTTCGTGAATACTTGAGAAAATGTGTTTGTCCCCGTCTTGCATTGATTTTGGGACCATTGCTCTTCCTGAGGCCATAATAATATCAGTGATTTAAACAATGTGAAACTAGGATTGTTGCAACGTTAAAAAATGACTATTGTGTCGACTTCTTGACTAACGAATTCAGACGCTTTGGACTGAACTTATTAAGAGTGTCAGAAACTTATATCCCAGGTGTAGGATATGTAGGATGTTGTATGCTAGGTGTTTAAAGAATATGAAACTTGGAATGTTACAACGTTAAAAAACGACCATTGTGTCGATGTTTTGACTGATTAATTCAAACGCTTCGGACTGAAATTATTCGGAGTTTCAGAAACTCATATCCCAGCTGTAGGAAAGATGAAATTAGGTGAAATAGAATTTACTTGGGAATTACGACAATTACTCGGGAAGGAAGCATGGGGTGCATAGGTAGGGAGTAGGGCTCATGGTGAATAAGGATGCTGCCAAGTCTTGATTAGGTTAGGAAGGTATTAATAATAGAATGCTAGTGGTCCATTTTATGACCAAAAGTGCAGGGTATCAGTCATAATAGTATATGGCCCTGCAGAACCGACATATGGAGATAGTAGCGACTCAAATGACACAAATGACAGGTACAGGAACAAATAGACAGGGTCCCACTTGTAAATATGGTATTTTTATTAGAAGATTGTAATGCCCAGGTCGGTAGAAATAGGAATGGATGGTATTCTAGTCTAGATAAAATTGGCATAGGAAAAGAAAAAAAAGTAATGGTTACAGACTGCTGCAATTTGTAAGTGTGGCAATTTATTAATAACCGATACAGTATTTTATCATAAAATGGCCCATAATTTAACATGGTAGTCACATGATGACAAGATTAACCTGATTAATTATGCCATTTTAAACTGAAGGCTGGTACCATCTATACAAGACACTAGGTTATATATGAGTGCTGCTATTGATGTTAAATGTAAAGATCACCATCTAGTAGTGTCTAGAGTAATCCAAAGCTGAAATTTAAGGAGGGTAACTACATCCCGGGAAGCTATTACATTTGTAGACTCCAGGATGAGAGTCTGAACGAAGTTATCCTGGAACAGCTGAACACTAAACTGGAGAGTTCGAAATTTGACAATGTTGAAGATGGCTGGAATAATTTTAGGAAAATAGTTTTCGAAGTCGCTGGTGGTGTCTTAGGGAAGAACATTAGAATCGCAGCTAGGAATGTTAGTTAGAATGCTTTGTGTTTAATGGAGAGGAGAAGGGGCTTTTACAAGAATTATTTGAGACATGGTCATTTGAAAATATGAGGAATGTGAAGAGAGTATAAAGTATTTAGTATGAATTAAGGAGGTGTGAAGATGGATAAAATTGCTGAAGATCTGAAAGATGTAGCTAGATGGGATAATAGTAAAATATTTTATTGACATGTTAATAAATTGAGAGGGAATAGTCAATCTGGACTTTTCCCAGTTAAAGATAGGAACGGGGCTGCAATCAGTGATAAAGAAAGAGTTAAAGAAAGATGGGCAGAAAATTTTGAGAATGTGCTAAACCGTGATAGTGTTACAGGAAAATATATAGAATATAATGAAAAAGTTTGTGACTCTTTGGATTTGAAGGAAGATTTATTTTGTGACGGAGAATTAGTGACAGTACTAAAAGGATTAAAAAATAATTAGACCCGATGTGCTGATAGGGAGATAAATGAAGTTTAACTGTTTCGATTATGAATTTTGTAGATAAGTTACTGAAGATTATGAATATGATTTTTGAAAAAAGGAAAGTAAGTAGCAATTTCAGGAAAGCTCTAATTAAACCCCTCTATGAGAAAGGTGATCGAGTGGGGTAGTTGTAGTAAGATTGACTGTAGTAATTGTGGAGGCATTAGCTTAGCTTCTGTGGGAAGAAAATGAATATACTTTTTAGAATTTTCAGCCCTGTTGTGACAGCACAATCCTGAAATTTCATTTCAACAGTCTAAATAAGTTAGGATTTTAAATTTCCCCACTTTGTTATTACGAAATGAAGATTTTTGCCTCCCAGTTGGCTTTTGTGGTAAAACGGACACATTTCCTTGATAAACCTAAATTTAATTAAATACTTTATAGCAGTAAATACTTGTGTGGCAGACCGCACAAAGTAACTAAAACCTTGTTTCAAGCTTGTTTGCAAAAAGAAACAGTCTTAATAATTTAAAACTTATTAAAAATGAAACTATTAAAAACCAATTAAAAAAAATAACTTTCGTCCCAGCCCAAACCAGAGCAAGTGGACCCAACCACAAATCCACCACTACGTCAGGGGGGCGTGCTCCCCCGCGCCCCCTTCTGGATCCGCCACCGGTTAAATCTGAATGATTAATATATAGTTGTTTGGGACCACTCCCAATCCTGAATGTCCCCTAAATAAGGTCCTCGAATTTCACAGAATACATTCTTGTGATTGGGATGTAT
The DNA here is from genome assembly GCF_032884065.1 of Artemia franciscana. Taxonomy (NCBI): domain Eukaryota; kingdom Metazoa; phylum Arthropoda; class Branchiopoda; order Anostraca; family Artemiidae; genus Artemia; species Artemia franciscana. The sequence goes on along the minus strand of NC_088869.1, from coordinate 55,085,327 downwards.
TCCCAATAACAAGGATGTAAAATCCAGAAGGATTTTACATCCTTTCGGTTTTCAACGAAGTGTAGCATCATTACTCGCTTTGTGTCACGTAGCGTGCTATTTAGATTATAGCTCTTAGTTTAAACTTTTGTGGGTTGCATGGTTTCTTTAATGCTAGATAATATTATTTCTATGCTGATTGGATGAGTTATACAACCTGGAGTTCCTCTAATTTTGAAGAACGGGGAGTTTGCATAGCCTAGGGCATTTGGCCCAGGGGCTGCGTGTGCCATGCTATTCTCGGAGCGACATTTATTGGATTGAGCAAATCCAATTATTTGAACAAATTGGTTATCTCTTATTTTTTTATCCCATGACATTGCGGTATATGGAGGAGGCACATGGGGCCTTGGAGGTTTTGGGGGTCACAGGTACATTTTACTTTGCGAATAATACGTATTCAACTTCCTCGCAAGGCCTCAGTTCTAAATATTTAAGATATGTCTTCCGTTCCTGCTAAAATATGTCTGTATAAAGTGGGCTATCGCATGGGTGTCATCTTTGGGCTGTGTGGCCACGTCCCCCATGCGAGCACATCTTTTCACCTTTTGATCATTCTTAGGGAAATGGATATCTCAAAATTTTTTACTAGGCCATTGTGGTGACAGGGGTAAAAGGGCACTGGAGGAGGGCTGTGTGCTCTCCAATACGATTCGGTCCTTAAAAAGAGGCTGGAACTTTGAATTGCCGATTGACTAAGGTGACTCCCAAGTTTCTACAACCACTTCTCTGCAAATTGACTCGCGAAACATAATAATACATAAGAGACACGTCGCTCTTTACTTAGTCGCTGTTAGTGTGTGGCTGTTCTCTAATTAATCTTCAGTTACTCAAGGTAAAATCAAACTGTCTTGATTTTGATTTTCTTGCTTCTAACACTTGTTTCTATACGGCAACCGTGACAACCCTGTTAGTCTTGCTTTGAGCAGTTTTTCTTGCCAGATCACGACATATCCATTAGCTGCTATAATTGACTTCCTGTAATTAATGTCCGCTTTAGAGGCTAAAGTTTCCTACAGACGAACACAATTTTCAAATTCTCAATAAAAGTGAAAGTTTAAACAGCGGAAAAGATTGAGTTTTTCATAACGAAAGTTGTCAAAATAAGTTTCTTCTGTAAAAATTCTTTTTTGAATTCTGATCAAAACCCTTGGTCACTCCTAAAAAATTTGTCTTACCAAATAATAGACTGTAAGTCACATCGACTTCGGTAACACAAAAGGCGTTTTATGGTAAAAAACATAATTCTCACAAAACATCGGGAAAACTCTGCTTCGATGGTCCCCGAGTTTTTTTTTGGGGTTGCTCCGAATTTCCTCGCGTGATAATTGATTTCCTCGAAATTTTTTCAGAGATTAACGTTTGAAAACAAACGAACGCTAACGTGAAATTAAGTTATTAGTCATTGTTAATTTCCGGGGAGATTTCGGAGGCTCCAATTTTCTCTAGATGAAATCCATGGAAATCCAGAAGAATCAGGGGTAGAGGAAGCACTGACTAAACAGTGTTTGAACTGTGCTCTGGGTTGTTTTTTTTTGTTTTTTTTTTTTTATCAATAAGACCTGTAATTTGTCCAAAGGAAATTTAGTTTTAGGTATATAGAAAGGCGGAAAAATATTATGGTGACAACGGCTCTGTTTCCCAACTATTTACGTGGTTTGGGAAAGAGTTTCCGTACCCAACATATTCTGGTACAAAAAAAAGTGAAACTGCTAAATATCTGAAAAACAAGATAAAATCTTCGAAAACGTATGAGATCAATCGGTAAAGCTTGCTTACTTGGAGGAGAATGGCATTAAATTTCCGTTCTAGAAAATATGTTACAGAACTCTTTAGGAGTCACCGCAGGAGACTTTGTTGCAGAAAGCTATAGCTAGAAGTCCTTTAAAATGCTTGCATATTCTTCAACATATTCTTAGGCTGATGTAAGAGGAAAATATTGAAGCATGGACGACCTTATTGGTTGAAGATGGATTGAATTTCCTGAAGCTCGGATTGGCTGATCTAAGAATGTTTCCTTGAATCATGGATTCCCCAAGCCCACAAGCCAGATTTAACCCTTTTTTCATAATCAAGCCATTATCCGGACGGCCCATATTCAAGTTTTTTATATAAAAATAACTACTAAAACTACAAAAGCTACAATCAGAGCTGTATTCGGGGGGGGGGGGCTCAGTTTGCCCCCCCCTGAAATGTTTCTCTGGCTCATACAAAAGTAACAGAAATAAATGTAAGCAAGCTTTGTTTCATTTTATAAAGTTTTTCTGGTACCCCCTCCCCAAAAAATATGCTGGATGTGGCGGTAGTGACTACAATCATAGTAATGCTAGTTTTAAAGTTTTCTTTTAAAGTTACATGTAAATAAGGTGTTATGTGTCATTGAAAACCTGTCAGGTCAAAACATTCTGGGAATTGCCTTACATTGATGATATAAATTCTTATTTGTACTTTTTTCTTTTCCAGAAGAAATCGTGAAGATCTATGTAAGCATAGCTAGGCAGTATTCTTATATCTTCAAGGTTATACAGGTATGTATTATATAACCATAAAGTAAAATAATCTGCGCCGTCTAGCATTCTGACTCCCCAACTAATCCATCGTTTTTCTTGATAACAAAAAAAAAAAAATTATAATTTCGCCTATCCGAAGTCAGTTCCTGAAGAATGTTGTTAATCATTGTTGATTTCTTGTCTCCCATTATAGCCGGCAAAATGTAGCCATTTGTGATTAAAGTTCATTTGACCTTAAGTAATTACAAAATAACCTACTTATAGTCTCTGTACCGCATAGAGGTCATATCTCGTATTTTTCCCTTTTCTGAAATAATTACTAAAAACCATTTGCTAAGCTATTCTCCAAATGAGAATAAGGAGTGCTGTGGTAATCAGGAGGATCAAAGTTTGGTTGAATACCCATTACCCTGCTGAAACTCCTATTGAGTAACCTTTAAAATATTTTTTGGCAATTATCTCAAAATTTTGAAAATTTCAGATTATAAGGGTAATAGGGTGTTACATGGGTTGTTATTTAGCGTACTTTTGCGGCCATTGCTAGACTATTTCATGATATAACTGGAAATTGAAAAAGTAAAATTCCAAAAAACATTAGCACATATTTTGAACAAAATGCAAGGATTATGTAGATCGATTCCGAATAATTTTTACAAGGAAGGTTACTATCTTATAGTTATGTCTTATAGACTGTTCCTGGCTGATTTTTGTCTCCTACAACCCTATTCCTTTGCTTGTCAAGTTACTTCTTAACTTTTCATGTTATTTGTTAACTAACTCCTTTTACCCGTCTCTCATTTACTCTTTTGTTTGTCGAGTAACTTTTTAACTTTTAAATGTTTACCCTTTTGCTTACTCCTTTGTTTGTTAAGTTACTTCTTATCTTACCAAGTTACTTTTTTACTTACTCCTTTACCTGTTGCTCATTTACTTTACTTGTGTTGTTTACTTGCTTTGCTTGTCAAGTAACTTCTTTACTTACTCCTTCACCTGTTACTCATTTACTTCTTTACTTATTTCTTTACTTGGCAAGTTGCTTCTCAACTTGCAAAGTTACTCATTAACTTACTCAATTATCTGTTACTCATTTACTTTCTTACTAGTCAAACTGCTCCTTAACTTGCCAAGTGGCTTGTTAACTTACTCCTTTATCTGTTACTCATTTTCCACTTCTTAGCTTATCAAGTTACCCCATTACTTGTCAAGCAACTTGTTAACATGCTCGTCTACCTCATACTCATTTCTCCTTTATTTACTTTGTTAATTGTCCTTTGTTGTGCTTATACAGTGTATAAAAATGCAGCAATCTTGGAAACCTCATCTTAGGTTGCAATTTTTTCTGATAGGCAACAAGCACTGGAACAATCGTTTTTTTTTATGAGAAATGTATGTGAAGTTTCAAGTTGAAACTAAGAAAAACACATAGTTAAGTGGGTTTGGATCCACGTTGGAAAAGATGTATTTTTTTTTTTTTAAGAAAAATTTTATAAATTCCTGGATGAACGCCAATTGAAAAACAAAGCATTGTCGCACTGACCGGATGTTAGATATACAACAAATTTTGCTATCGCCGCAAATACATGAGTTTGAATGCTCTTCTTAGAATAAAATAAGAACCAAATACAATTAAATTAAGCCAAGTCGTCGGTCAGTGCTCAAAAAAAAAAGTTCACTTCAAAAGGTTAGATTTTTTTTTTCTTTCTGAGCACTGAGGACGACTTGGCGGAGGTCCATTTTGAAATATTTGCTTGTTTCTACTGGCTGACAAAATCCTTGTTTTTTCTCACCAATTTGATTTGATTTTTCATTTATTATATCCTTTCTCTTCTTTGTTTCATACGTCAATTTGGTTCTACCCTCGAATTGTGTTATGCGCGATATTTTTCAGTAAAATCATGTCATTTGTCGTTATTCTGGCTTAATAATTTCTCTCTTATCAAGTTCTATTTCTTAAAGATGTCAACTGACGCAAGACTCAAAAATCTAAGGAGTGGTTTCACTTATGATCGATTTCGGTAAGTTGCTATCTTTGACTTCCAGTCGTTTTCCTCCTTTTCTCCTCTTTCACTAGTGCCTTTAATGAGCTAAGTTGTTTTCAACACGATTTTCATACTTGGGATATGGGTTTAGTTCTCTGCTACTAAGCTAATCACGGCTAATATCAACCATAATTATCACATGGAGATGTGTATTTTAAAACCCCTCCCTCCCGAACACTTGGGTTTCTATTTTAAGATTTCTACTCGCCTCTTTATTTTGTTCTCATTTTTTCTTTTCTTTTTTTGGCGGTTTTACTTATTAAAATGGGTTTTGAGATATAAAGTACTATGTAGCTTATTTTGAGCGTTTAACTATGTTGTTTTTTCTTAACATGAAGTTGGATAGTAGTTTTGCAAGGGTTTGTAAGTATTCTGTAAATCTCCTGTTTTTTCTCTTTATTTCTATTATGCTAATTAAAATACAAAGGAAGATTAGATTTGTGATACTTTTTCGCGTCTTTTGAAATTTCAGTTATACTTTTTCTTTTTATTGCCATTAAGTTTGACAGAGGTTTAAGCGTGTTACCACCGCTGTATACTTGAAGTCTAGAATGGAATGCAAACACCGGTTGCGGACAGAATAAATTATAATTCAACCAAAAACAAAAATCTTGCAACATGACTATCATTTATTTTCTGCCTCTCTTGCACCTATTGCACATATTTGTTAAAGTCAGTATCGGCTCACTGGTTTTTACTTTCTCTGAAGTAATTAACGAAAAAAAAATATCCAGTGCACGTTTAAACAGTTGCCAAGGACGACTTTATAAGCCACTAGAATAAATAGCAAAATACAGTTGTTTCTATAATACATATCGGTATTGCCAGATATTGTGTATTTGTGTCGTTTAGGCGCTTTTAAGGTGGATGCATACTCGATTGCTAAGTTTGCATGAATATTTTTTCTTTTTGATTAATTGTATCCTTGGTGCGTTTTAGATAAAAAAAATAGTGCTTTTTATCGCTGTTCTATCTGATACCATGTATCTGGCAACACAAATATGTAGATATATATACATAGATTCACAAAATGTGAGTCTTCGCTTGATGGACAACACTTTCGTCTAGTTACAGTTGATAGTTTTGATTACATCTAAATCTCACAATTCATAGTTAATAATTTAATCACTTCCAAACAGATCGCCCTAACGTTCCCCAGAAACCATTTTTCCTATAGCTAGAATTGGCATTAAATATTGTTTCAGAGGTGCTTGACGTCTCTGAATCACCATTCCCTGCCAGAGTGGCATTTTCGATGGCACGCCTGATTAAGTGTGATGCCCTAACTCCAGATTGCACTTTACGATTTCTCTTCCACAAAATTATAAATATAACTAAAAATACAACCAGTGCAAATACGCCAATAGCTGAGCTGGCAATAATAGCGCCGCGTATTTCCACCGGTATGTCTATAAACTTTGTTCTTTCTGCTTCGTCCTCGTCATCAAGGATGAAGCTTGTAGTATTTGGGATAGTTGTTTTCTCTACCTCCTCGCTTTCTTCTACAGAAGTATATTCTGTTCTATAAAAAGTTTTTTGAGTTCGATTAGATTTCATTGATTTCTCTTCGAGGCGCTTTCTATGTATTGGGCGATGACTTCCGTATGAGTGGCCACGTCCAGCATCAAACTGTCCATATTCCCCAACACTACCCGGCGGACTGTACTGTTTTAGTATTTTCTTTGTTGATGGGAAATTGTTTGTTTCCGTGGTGATAGGTGATTCTCTATCTTCTTTAACTTCTTGAACATTAGTTCTTGATTTTGTTGTATTCACCTCAGGTTTGGCTCTAGGAGACCATTTGCTTTTATTCGTTGCTGGGATTTCAGTAGTTGTTTTTATTTCATCTGATTTCAGCGTTGTTGTCGTGTTTCTGTCAAAAATTGCAGCAAATAAATTTGAAGGTTTCTTCAAAAGAATTTTAGTATCGCTACTGGACTTTAAAAGATCAGAAAGGCTTACAGGCTTTATTTGTGTCATATCAAAGGCAAGTTTTTTGTTCTCATTCCTTTGTGCTGATGATTGAAGAAGCACTATAGGAGTTGATGAGATTTCCGTTTGATTTTGTTTTTCTTTTATTTCGTGCTTGACGGCTTCTTGTTCTGTTTCTATTTCTGTTTCTATTCTTAATCCTTTTTTTAAAAATTCTGGTAGCGATAAGCCGTTTCTTTGAAGAATTTCACTTAAACTTTCTCCTTGTGAACTTTTCAGTAAAGATTTTACGTCTCCTGGTTTTATAATAGTCACTTTTTTTTCTTTGTCCACCAAATGTGGCGAATCTTTCGAAGCCACTTCATTATTTTTCTTGCTAGTTTCAATCTTACCTCTCTCACCATTATCGGTGTTTCCTTCACTTTCTCCTGGTTTTGCGTCTTTCCTTTCTTTACTATTATCTCTAATGCCGCTTGTCTTATTCTTTTGAATGTGCTTCTCGCTATATTTTAAGAGCTCTTTCATATCCTCCATGTGTTCGTTTTTGTCATCTTTATTTTCTTCTGATTCCCTCGTCCGTTTACTAGCTAATTCAATTGACCCTTGTGATGTTTTCTGTGTCACAGCAGTAGCCTTTATTTTTGGATCTTCTATTTTTCCCTCACGAGATATTTTCTTATAGTTGCTTATATCTCCACCTCCCCTGACATTTGAAGGTGTTGTCGCTTTAGGCTGCTGAGAATAAATAATAGCAGTCTTAAATGTTTTAGCCAACGGCAGATCCTCTTCATCAGCTTCTATTAGAGAATTTATAGTTGTATTAATGATATTAATGGTTTCGTCTCTATTCTCTCTACTATTCCTACTTGCTGCAAGATTTAAAAGTGGCTCTGTACTTGGAGATGATTGGTTCCTCATATTTTGTTCTTGTTCCTCCGAATAATCATCGTCATAGTATTCTTCTTCACTTTCCTCTTGAATTGGCTTGTGGGTATAGAGATCACGAATAGGGTGGTGAGTAAAATTGTTTGAGATTGTATCTCCTCTGATGTGGGGTTTTATTCTTGCAAAAATAGATGCTGCGCTAAGTCCATAGTCAGGTCTGTGATGTGTGTTATAGTGATCTTGATTATGTTTAGGCACCCCATTGTAAAAAGAGCCACGATTAGCTGCGGGCGGTCTAGGAGGGGGAAGAAGGGGTAGCTTTGTCCACGTAGGCGGTATTCCTGTTGCAGCTACTAATGTTGGTGACTTTGGGCTTGTATCTTCCGAAAAATATTCTTCTTCATTTTCCTTTTCTTCGATGTTCATCTCCTCAGAGGAACCTAGATCTGTTCTAGTTGTTTTATCGAGACGACTTTCATTGTTTCTTCGTTCTTGCACAGTCTCTTTGCTTGAGTTTTGCGACAGTGCTTCGTCTTCCATCATAGAGATAGAACCTATATCACGGTTTTCATACTCTTTTTCTTCAGTTGTGTCTTTCCATGGATTGACTTTCATGTCTTTATCTAAGATAAACGGTTTTTCGAGGTTATTACCAGCTGATGAAGCGTGACCTAGCAACTGTAAAAGCTGCCTTTCGGTTGAAGAGATAAATATTTTTGAGTTTTCTGCTTTTTGCTCATCATTTAGTTGATCCTCTAAAGATTCTATGTTTCCTGCTGTGTATAAAATTTGCCCTCTAATCCCTGGTGCAATTGCTTGTCCTGTTGGCACTTTTATCGGCACTCCGTTTTGTTGAAAATACCTATCGTCATAGATATCTTTGTGGAAGTCATCAAGAGGCGATGTCAGGGATCTAAAGTTATCTCCCTGTGTTCTGTAGAAAGGACTCTGCTGGAAAGTTGAACGCCATGGGTCGATTGATTGGGTCTTCTGTCCAAATTGGGGATGGTAATAAGGTGACTGGGTAGAAGTAACTCTGATAGGCCTGAAAAGAAATATCGTATGTATATGGTATGGAGAAGAGGATCAATGCGTTATTTTATAATGACCAATCATCATTAGGCGTATCTCTTAAACGTTATTTGTAACCTTAGGTACGAACCTTGCTTAGGGGGAGGACTAGAAGATTTCTCAAAAAGCGATGGGGGTGAAATAACTACAAAAAACTTTCGAAACCAATTCTTGAAATTACCCTTGGGGGGGGGGGTGCACAGGCCAAGGGCATTCCTAGGGTTGGGAGCACCCGGGTTTTTCTTTCATCTTGGCCGTGGTGCTGGAAAAAAAAACACAAAACATATACAATCAAAATATTCCATTGAGAAAAAAAATTATTTCAAAGAAAGTTGACATGCTATCCACTTTCAAAAATCCTTGCTCATTTTTGCTCGACGACACACGACAAACCAATCAGTACCGTAGGGAAACAAGGAAAAATTACTAGCCCCAAAAAACCAATCGGTAATATGGGAAAAACCGATCAATTTTTCCTTGGTACCAATATGTTTTGAGCGTATCCTCATGCTTCTGAACAGAATATTACTCTTATTTATGGTAATTTATGTTCATTTTATGTTTGACTTGATTACCATATTCATTTAATCTCTGTTCATTATGGGTTTCATCTATTCGTTCATATTAATTTCGGACTATTTATTCCAAAAACTGTTATTTTTATATTATTATTGGTACTTGTCAGTTATTCGAAACACACCAAAGAAGTGAAATTAGGTTAATCCTAATGACATATAACAAAACATGATGATAAAATAATACTTCAGAAACAAAATTATGGAGACCTAACATAACCCAACCTAACGTAACCTAACCTACCCGCCCCCCTCTAATGTGTAAGCATACAACCCAAATTATACAAGTCCAATGTATTCTTATCAGTCCAATGCATTGTATCATCCGTGACTCGTTTTTGCAGCTATGAAACCAGTTTTCTGAGATGTAACCTAAGCGTATTTCTTGAATGCGTTTCGAATAACCGATAAGTACCATGTTATTTTGTATTATGTCATTATTGTTATATTATCATCATACCATTGGTATAGCTGTTGCACATTATATTTCTATTATTTTATGAAGTTAATTGACATGAAAAGATCAAGTCTTGAGCTAGTAATCCCATTTATCATGTATGCCAGCAAAGGGTTGACAGATCTGAAGCTGCCCTCGTCTTTGGACCATCTGATGTATTTTCACTTTTTATACTTAAATTGAATGAATGCCAACTTCATTCTTCTGTAAAAGTGGCAGGTGTAATCTAGGCTGTTGTAAAGTAATTTAAAAATCATTAATAACTGCTAAAACTTACGCAAAAGTTGTTCACTTACGACTGTAATGTTTTTTTTTTTAATCCTTGAAAATAAATATCTTTGTATATATCTTTTTAGGGGGGGGGGCTTCAAATTTTGAAAACCACAAAACTGGTGAAGTATAGAAGTTTCAGAAATTGTGGGGTAAACCGTACAAATCTAAATTCTGGGTGAGGGATGAGTTCTGGATCCTATACATATTGAACACCTTCAGGGCTCATCGCAATGTAAATATATTGTATGAACTCCGAAACTGCATGTTAATTTTCTTCTGAAAATCACTAAAAATCTATATGAGCTCCAAAACGCTATTGAAAGCCCGAGTACCCCTCCTCCTACAAAAAAAACTTTCTGGGTAGCGTTGCCTATAGTAAAGGCCATACGGATCCAATGTTTTATTTTTTCTCCAGATGTACTTCGTATGGAAGGGATCTTCGTATAAACTTCAGAGGGGATTCATTCGATTGGAAATCGGAAGTTCTAGTTCCCTTTTTAAGAGTCAAAAGAGAACGGAGGGCAACTGGTCCTCCCACGCCCATTTTCCCCCAAATACAGCCGATAAAAATTTTGAGATAGTCATTTTGTTAAAAAATAGTCCAAAGATCAAATAACAAAAACTCCAGGGTCGACGAAACCCCTCAGGGCCCGGGGGCAGGCGTTGTAAGTTATGCCCTTGGGGCATATAGCGTTCTTATAGAAGAAATGCTCATATAAACTTCAGAGAGGTTACATTTGACTGGAAATTTGAAGTTCTAGTTCACTTTTTAAGAGTCAAAAGATATCAGGGGGCAACTAGCCCCCACGCCCTTTTTTCCCTAAAGCCATCTCATAAAAATTTTGAGATAGCTATTTTGTTAAAAATAGTTCGATTATCCGATAATAAAGACTCTGTGGTCGATAAAAACCTCCCAGGGCCCAGGGCCAGGCGTTGTAAGTTATGCCCTGGCTGCATTTAGGGTTCTTATAGAAATGACGCCCATATAAACTTCAGAGAGAGCTCATTTGGTTGGAAATTGAAAGTTCTGAGCCACCTTTTATTAGTCAAAAGAGATCAGAGGGCAACTAGCCTCCCACGCCTTTTTTTCCCCAAATACATCCGATAAAAATTTTCAAATAGCCATTTTGTTGAAAATTATTCAAAGATCACATAACAAAATATCCAGGGTCGACACAACCCCTAGGGTCCGGGGGCAGGCGTTGTAAGTTATACCCTGGGGCAAATATGGTTCTTATAAAAGGATACTCGTATAAACTTCAGAGAGGGCTCATTTGATTGGAAATTGAAAATTCTAATTAGCTTTTTACGACTCAAAGAGACCAGAGGGCAACTAGCACCCCACGCCCTTTTTTCCCCAAATGCATCCGATTAAAATTTTGAGATAGCTATTGTGGTAAAACTAGTTCAAACATCCGATAATAAAAACTCAGGAATCGATAAAACCTCCAAGGTCCAGGGGCAGGCGTTGTAAGTTATGCCCTGGGGCCATATATGGTTCTTATAGAAGGGATGGTCGTATAAACTTCAGAGAAGACTCCTTTGATTGTGGATTAAAAGTTCTAGTTTGCTTTTTAAGAGTCAAAAGAGATCAGAGGGCAAACAGCCCTCTACGTTCCTTTTCCCCCAAACACATCCGATAAAAATTTTGAGATAGCCATTTTCTTATAAAAGGTCAAAACACCGGATAACAAAAATTCCGGTGTCGACTCAAGCCCCTAGGGCCGGGGGGCAACATGTTTTAAGCTATGCCCCGGGGGTATGTAAGGTTTTTATGTAAGGGGAGGTCGTATAAACTTCAGAATTGGCTTATTTTACTGGAAAGTGAAAGTTCTGGCTACCTTTTTTAAGTCAATATCTACCCCCTCCCCCCCACACACACCTTCTTTTCCGCAAATGCATCCGACCAAACACTACGCGTTAACGAACTGTAGTAAGGAGTGACCCGGCTCAATAGTAACCGAAACTCAAAAAACGTTATTTTGATACCAATAGTTATATCAAAAGAATCGCATTTTAATGTTGATCTTAAATATATAAGTTTCATCAAGTTTAGTTATACCCTTCATAAGTTACGAGCCTGAGAAAATCTGCCTTATTTTAGACAATAGGAGGAAACACGCCCTGAAAGTCATAGAATCTTAACGAATATCACATCATTAGATTCAGCGTATCAGAGAATCCGGCTGTAGAAGTTTCAAGCTCCTATCTACAAAAATGTGGAGTTTTGTATTTTTTGCCAGAAGACAGATCACGGACGCGTGTTTATTTGTTTGTTTGTTTTTGTTTTGTTGTTTTTTTCCCAGGGGTGATCGTGTCCACCCAGTGGCCCTAGAAGGTCGTGAGAGGGCTCGTTCTAACGAAAATCAAAAGTTCTAGTGCCCCTTTTGAGTGACTTTTTCCCCAAAGTCACCATATCAAAACTTTGAGATTGCTATTCTGTTCAGCTTAGTCGAAAACCTATTAACTATGTCTTTGGGGACAACTTTATCCCCCACAGTTCCCGGGGGAGGGACTGCAAGTTACAAACTATGAATTTCCCATGGATTCCCATGAATCCTCATGGGATTCATATGAATCCATGAATTTTCCATGGATTCATATGAATTCCCAGGATTTTCTGGCATTATTAAAAAAAAAAAAAATTAGAAAATAAATAATAATTTTTCAATTTGAAGTAATGAGCAGCTTTAAAACCTAAAACGAATAGAAAATATTACGTATATAAGGGAGTTCGTCTCCTCCATAATACCTTGCTCTTTACGCTAAAGTATTTTTAGTAGTTTCAGCTATTTATTCTGCGGCCTTTGTTATTCAAGGATCATTCTTAAAGAATAGGGACAAAATTCAAGCTCTAGTGTAAAGAACGAGTTATTGACGAGGAGGCAAACCCCCTTATATACGTGGTAAAAAATACACAAAAACAGAAGTTCATTACGTAAATTAACTCGTAAATTACGTATATTTAATACTAAGAAAAACGTTCGTAAAAAAAATTCTTGTTGCATTTTTAAGTAACCAAAAATAGGAGGGCAACCAAGTCCCCCCCACCCCGCCCCTTTGTTTTATCAAAATCGTCCGATCAAAACTATGAGAAAGGTATTTAGCAAAAAAAGAATTAATGTGCAAATTCCGTTTTAATTATTCATGTGTGGTGAGCCAAAATCAAAACATGCATTGATTCAAAAGCGTTCTGAAATTAAATAAAAAACAAGTTTTTTTTTTAACTGCAAGTAAGGAGCGACATTAAAACTTATAACGAACAAATTATTCCGTATATGAAAAAGGATTGTCCCCTCCTCAACGCCCCGCTCTTTACGCTAAAGTCCGATTCTTTGTCACAACTCTACTTTTTAAAACAACAAAAAATTTAGCGTAAAGAGCGAGGTGTTAAGGAGGGGGCAACCCCTGTCATATACGGAATAATTTCTGTTCGTTTTAAGTTTTAATGTCGCTCCTTACTTGCAGTTAAAAAAAACTTTTTTTTTATTTAATCAATAGAAGGGATGCTCGTATGAACATTAAAGAGGACTCATTTGGTTGTAAATTGAAAGTTCTAGTTCACTTTTAAAGAGTCAAAAGAGACCGAAGGGCAACTAATCCCCCTCCCTCATGCCCTTTTTCCTCAAACTCATCCGATAAAAAATTTTGGATAGCCATTTTGTTAAAAATAGTTCAAAAATCAGATAAAAAAACGGAGTTTGCGTCGCCGGAGTCGACGCAAACACCCGGAGCCCGAAGGCCAGTGTTTTGAGTTATGCCCTGAGGGCGTAGAAGGTTTTTACGTAAGGGGAGGTTGTATGAATCTCAGAAGTGGCTAATTTTGTTGAAAATTGAAAGTTCTAGTTATCTTTTTAAGAGTCAGTATCTACCCCTCCCATACTCACACACACCCTCTTTTCTGCAAATGCATCGGATCAAAATTTTGAGATTGCCAGTTTATTCAAAATAATCCAGGGATCAGATAACAAAAACTTCGGGGTAAACATATTCCCTCCTAGAGCACAGGGGAAGGGTCGTAACTTTTGCCCAGGGGGCATATAAAGTTTTTCACGGAAGAAGTGGTCGTATAAACCTCAGAGGGGACTCAAATGATTAGAAATTGAAAGTTCTAATCCCTTTTTTAAAGATTCGACAGTGATCCGATTGCAACTAGCCACCCCCCCTCGCCAATGGCCTTTTCCCCAAATGCGTCCGATTGAATTTTTTATATGGCCATTTTGCTCAAAATAAACCAAAGATCATATAACAAAGACTTCAGGGATAACAGCTCACCAAAACCTCGGAGCAGGTGTTGTAAATTACGCCCTGGGGCATATAAGGTTTTTAAGGAAGGAATGGTAGTATAGACTTCGGAGGGGGCTTATCCGATTTGTAAATCAGAATTTTTAGTGCCATTTTTAAGAGTCAAAAGCGATCGGAGGGCAACTATTTCTTCCAAGACCAATTTTCCCCCAACAGTATCTCATCAAAATTTTGAAATAGCCATTTTGTTCCAAATAGTTTAAAGATCGAATAATAAAAACATAGGCGATGAAGGTAGCCCCCCAGAGCCCAGGAGAAGTTTTTTGTTAGGGGTGGTCGTGTAAACATCAGAGGTGGCTCATTTGATTGGAAATTGAAATTCCTATTTATATTTTTAAGAGTCATCTAAAGTGATTGGCGGGTATATACACCCCCCTGCCATCTTTTCCCAAATGCTACTGATTAAAATTTTAAGATATCCATTTTGTCTGAAATATTCCAACGATCAGGTGACGAAACTTACTCACCCCCAAACCTGGGGGAAGGGTTGTAACGTATGCCCCAGGGGCATATAAAATTTTTACGGAAAAGGTGGCCGTACAAACTTCGAAGGGGACTCAAATGATTAGAAATTGAAAGTTCTAGTTTCCTTTTTAAGAGTCAAAAGTAAACCCATGGCAACTAGCCTCCCTCCCACCAATCCCAAGGCCATAAGGCTCCAGTTTTTTTCCGAAAGCACTTCATATGCAAGTGATGGTGTTATAAACTTCGGAAGGGGCTCATTCCATGGAAATACCCCCTTTCCACGCCCTCTTTTCTCCTAACACATCCAATCAAAATTTTGAGATGACCATTATGTCTGAAATAGTCAAGAGGTGAAGTAATTAGCATAATTTTTCCTCGGGGGTTGACAAAACATTCCCCAGGGCAAGGGCTGTCAGTTGTGCTAGCTGTCCATTGTCCACATAAGCTTTTTATCGAAGGGGTAGTCGTATAGACTTCGGAAAAGCCTCATTCGATTTACATTGGAAGTTCTAGCTCCATTTTTAAAAGTCAAGGGTAATCAGAGGGTAGGTAACACCCCCACCCCCACGCAGTGAGAGAAGGAGGCAAGACCCAAACTCTTGTTCGTAGTGATTTTTGTTCATTTCAAGCATGATTTGCATATTAAATTTAAGTTTCACTGTTTTTAAGATTTACTTATTCATTTATATTAGTACATATTGTAGGTTTCTATGCTATGATAGTTTTTTTTTATTTCTGTTCGTTTTGGGTTTCATTTATTCTTTAATAGTAATTTCTTGTCGTTTCTAGTTTAAATTTTAACAGTTATTTGTATCTGCTGATCTTATGTTTAACATGGCCTTTACTTTTCTTTGAAAAACTTCTTTTTCGGAAAGTTTTTTTTTTTTTAATTCAATTCCAAAGAAAGACTTAAAAGTCATAGGGTTTTATCAGGTCTGTGTTATTGGGAAGCTGAAGCTATGTTTATGCTTAACTAAACTTTGTAATTGGACTGTTTTCTTCAAGCTTGACTGTAATTTATTTTTAGTAATTCTTGTAAACCTGAAAGCTAATTGACCATAAAGCTTCAAAATACAGCTGAGAAAAAATCGACCAAAAGAAATCAACCCAAAAGAAAGAAATGTTGATATAACGTTTTTGTGCTATTGAAGTAGTCCTGGTTTGAAGTAGACATAACTTCTCTATGCAGACAATGGGGTCTGGAAAAATTCGGCCAACACCCCAAAAACTCCCCAGTGAAAATTTAGCCCCAGTGGACCCCCCCCCCCGTACGGAAAATCTTCCCCCGACAGTTCGTCCCTGGGAAATACTCCCCATTTGTAAAATCGATTAGCCAAAGGCAAATGATGACGAATAAGAAGAATGAAGACGAGAAGGGATTAATGAAATTCTACCTATATTCCAAAATAGCCTAAATGTAAAATATATGATGTAGAATTAAATAGTCTGGGGTAATGAACTGTAAGGAAGGAGCGACTGGGGTTAATAGTAACCAAAACTCTTAAAAAAGAGAATTTGGATAAAAGCTAATACATCAAAATAACTTTTTATGCTTATTTCAAATATATAAAGTTTGTTAAGTTCAATGTTACTCTTCAAACACAACGAGTCCGAGAAAATTTGCCTGATCTTTGAACAACTAAGGAAACACTCCCAAAAAGTGAAGAGATATCAACGAAAATGGCACCATTAGATTAGTTTGGGAGACTCAAGATACATAATCCTCTTTATATTTGAAATAGAGCTTTAGCTATTCGACTGGAGAAAATCCATTTCTCGATTGGATTGGAGAAAATTCAGATTTCTGCCCATCCCTAAGAGTTTCCAAAAATAATGCTGCTGATTAGTAGCCAAATATTTCAAATTCAGGATATTGATAGAAAGTATTTTTGGGGAAATATTGAGGGTTTTCAAAGTGGTGAAGTGTTGACCAGCAATAGTTGTCGAGTATGTTGAGCCTGTTACTTGATAGAAAAGCGATGTCTTGCTTAGTGATTTCTGAATCACTAAGCAAGTGATTCAGTTATTTATGCATATTCTACTAAGTCTGGTCAATGTTGCAAACTGAATCCAAATTTTTGTAAATTGTTTAGAGAACACATTAAGCCCTCTACCTCCTCCTATTCTATTTATTTTCTTAACGTTGATTGTTATATCTAAAAATTGTCTCAAATAACAATCTCTACCAATTTCTACAATCATTCGTTCTGTTTGATGAGGCCAAGAAATAAACTAATAAAACATAAGAGACACTTTATTCCTTACCAAGTGTAAGGTAAGTGTAAGTTACCAATCTGTAACTTTAAAAAGTCAAAACGTAAAATATCCAGTTTTGGCTTATTTTTTAGACATCAGAATGATATTATACATAAATATTCATCAGTACTTACTGCGGAGTTTGGAAAAAGGCTTGTCTCCTCTCATTCTCAGGTGGGTGTCTTGGCCCTCGATACCACCGGGAGAGGTCGATCTTTGATTCCTGAAACAAAGATCAAAATATGTTTCATGGATTACTAGGTTAATTATCTATTTTTTTATGCAATTAAATAATAAAAAAAAGTCTGGCTGATTCCAGGTCGTTCAATTAATGGGATTTATTAATAATTTCGGTAACTCACAGTGAGTCCCAAATGAATGCACATCTTACAAATCAGTTCCCGAATGTCTAGTGAAGTTAGAAACATATTTGTATTATATATATATATATATATATATATATATATATATATATATATATATATATATATATATATATATATATATATATACATATATATATGTATATATATATATATATATATATATATATATATATATATATATATATATATATATATATATATATATATATATATATATATATATACATGTGCTCTTACATGTAAATTTGAGCAGCCAAAGAGAAAGTAAGACAAAGAAAAGAATTCCACATGTGAATTCTAGAAAATTCCCTCTTGTGTAAAATTTTTCCTGAAAAATTCTTCAGGAAACTTTCCTCCCCACGGAAAGTTTTCTCCGTGGAAAATCCTGTCCATAAAAAATTGCCCAAAAAAATTTCTGTATATTTTTCAATAACAAATACTATATGTAAACAATGGGCTAATAGTATAACTTCGAGCCCTTTCCTTTCGGGCTGCGGGGGTCATGTCATCCCCAGGGGCACACATGTTGGACCTTTCAACTATGCTGAATCAAATGGCTATCTCAAAATTTTGATTTTTTGCGGGGGTCATGTCATCCCCAGGGGCACACATGTTGGACCTTTCAACTATGCTGAATCAAATGGCTATCTCAAAATTTTGATCGGATGTCTTTGGGCGAAAAGGGGCGTGTGAGGGTGGGGCTAGTTGCCCTTCTATCTTTTAGTCACTCAAAAAGGTCGCTAAAACTTTTAATTTCCGTTTGAATCAGCCCTCTCCGGATCTTGTGGGACCATTGGGTCTATACAATCACTCTTGGGGAAGAAAAAAAAATCATAACAACGAATCTTTAAGCTTTCTTCTAGCAAAAAAAAAAACAAAACAAAAAACATTCCACTTTTTATAGCTAGCAGTTTTAATCTCTATAGCTAGAAGTTTTACCCCTGGTAAATCAAACGGGCTGCAACTACATTCGTAATAAAAAGAAAAGTGTCAGCTCCTCTAACAAATACAACATCTTGGCATCATAATTAAGCACAGAGCACAGGAAAGACTAAATTATCATTTGTAAGTTTTATTTACCCATTCCATTTCCTATAGATTTAAAGAGGTTTTAGATGGATAAACATCGATGAAAATTAAATGTATTAATCTTAAAGCACCTAAAGTCAAACATTGGAGCACTCGTGTACCCAGTGTAAATGGGCTGCAAACAGGGCTGGGACCATTACAACAATGCTGAGGCTTCTATCAAGGTGGTGGAAAAGTGACTAAGTGGCTAGTGAAGTAGCGGAGTAAAATCAGAATGATAATAAAGTCTAATTTCCACAAAACCCGCCAACAAAACCCAGTAACAGAAAATCGGGCAGTAAAAAGCCAAAATCTGTAAAGTGAAAAATAAACGACTTGATGATCGTAAAAGAAAACCTTTCATGATTTTCTTAAAGATTTTTACTTGTCGCTTTTTTGTCCACATCATTCACATTGAAGATTAGTCCTTTAATTTGGAAATGATTTGCAAAGTTTTTAGTTGTTTATTCCAGTTCTATGCGCTGCAGTCCTATTTTCATTTTTTAATTTTATTTATCTGTATTTCATCTATTTTTTTTTGTATTGATGACAGAAATACATTGATTTTGCCTAAATAAATCACTAGTACTAAATAATATCAGTTAACTTTGAGGCTACTGGGCCTTTAAAAAGTTTTTAAATTGATACGAATGAAAATATAAATATATGTTTTATTTACCCATTTGCAAGACATTTCAAATCTTCTACATGCCCCAAAGTCACCATCCATTATTGCTTAAAATGACTTCTGAATATTGCTCAACCTCAGACCTCAGGTATTAACCTTCAAGCTGAAAGTTTTCAGTTTAACGAACAAAAAATCGATCTTTGGCAGGCTGGTTTGAAGATGTTACTTGTGAAGAACTAGTTTTCTATCACAGCATTTCAGATTTTCCCTTCCTAAAGCGACAGCGTCTTGATTGTCCAGTTTTTGCATCTTTTTTAAATGACATTTAGTATCCTTGAGCAGTTTGTTGTACACTGATTCTTTACTAACCCACTTTATGGAGGACCAAAATGTACACCTGTGATGTGAAACTTAGTTTTGATTTATAAGCTTCCAGACGGCAATTTTCATGAGATGTTTAGTAGTATGAAAATATAGGTAATTACCAATCAAATTGGTAATTTCAAATCGAAGTTTACAATGTGTGGTGCGAAGAGGCACAGTGTGTTGGAACAAGTGGCGCTCCAATTTGTACACTAGGAGGCAGAGGGTGGGTATATAGATATATATATATATATATATATATATATATATATATATATATATATATATACATATATATATATGTTTTTAACTACGTAAAACTTTTAACTTCGATTTTTAACTACGAATATACAACATTCTTCGATGTCACATTGTCTGTGCATATAAATAGATTGTCAGGTTTACCGACTCTTGAACATGCAACATAAAATTGTCCATGGGAAAAATAATCCGTATTCAGATCTATACCTAATTATTCTAATGATTGCCCTTGAGCTTTGTTGATGGTGATTGCTAATCGAACGTTCCCTGTGTCCCCGTCGTCATTTATATATCACCTTGTGCCCCTGGCATCCCCCTTGTAGTTGTGTCCCTGTGTCCCGGTCGTCATTTATATTCCCAGTATCTCGGTCGTCATTTGTGTCCCAGTCTGTAATTTCTCTTTGAGCGTCCCGGTCGTCATTTATATTCCCTGTGTCCCGGTCGTCATTTGTGTCCCGGTCTGTAATTTATGTTTGAGTGTCCCGGTCGTTATTTATATCTCCCGGTCGTTATTTGTGTCCCAGTGTCCCAGTCTGTAATTTCTCTTTGAGTGTCCTGGTCGTCATTTATATTCCCTGTGTCCCGGTTTTTAGTTTTCTTTTTCTCCTTTATTTTTTGTTTTTTTTTCTTTTTTTCTTTTTTTTTCTTTTTCAGTTTTTAGTTTTTTTAGTTTTTTTTATTAGTTTTAAAATTTTTTCTTTTTAGTTTTTTTTGTAGTTTTTACCTTTTTTTTAGTTTTTTCTTTTTTAGTTTTTAGTTTTTTACCTTTTTTTATTTTTTTTTTAGTTTTTTAGCTTTTTTAGTTTTTTTTAGCATTTTCTTTTTAGTTTTTTTTGTAGTTTTTACCTTTTTTATTTTTTTTTTCTTCTTTTGTATTAATGCTAAAGCCAAGGTTCGAATCTGGAACCTCTCGGACCTGGAACCTGGAACATAACGCTTTACCAACTCAGCTACTTCGGCTTGAATACATTCGTTTTTGAATTGGTATATGATGAAATAATTCAGACATCATATAATGACGTCACTCGACAGACAGACAGACAGACAGACAGACATAACACACATACAACTTATTTATATATATATATATATATATATATATATATATATATATATATATATATATATATATATATATATATATATATATATATAATATATATATATATTAAACTATTAAAAATATTAAAACTTAAAACGAACAGAAATTACTGCGTATATGAAATATCCGTATATGAACGAAAGAGTGTCTTTGTTAAATTTGCGTGTAAATTAGAAGCATAGAAAATTTAATATTTTCATTTAAGTACCGCTACGATTCCTGTGGGTTTATTAGAAAGTAGTTGTCAAAACGACAAGAGAAAGAAAGTGCAACAACTTTTCTTTGTTGCAGAGGAATCTAAGAAGGAAAAGAGTAGTTTCTTTTATTGATGCTACAGCAAACATGAACTTGAATGAATTGTGTTTACACGATTTTCCTGCACCAAGGAAAAAGCGGTCCGACACAACACTATCCACGCAACAACCTTGGGTGGGCAAGGTCGTGATTAATAAGTACAAATTTTAAACAAAATAAGCATTTAACACTTCTGCAGAAGCAGAGGCATCAATTGGGAGAAAGGTGGAATGTTCGCCTCTTTGGGTTTACTTTCCCCTCCCCAGATTTGAAAATCGCTTTCTTTTGGTACTTGAAAAAAATCCAAAAGGCGACAACATTTAACCCAGCTTCCCCTAGATTTTGGAATTTTGTGTTTGTGGCTCCATCAAATAAGTTCCTTCCCCCTCCCCTCGGCATTTTAGTAAACTGGTGCACCTGCACAGAAGCGTATTCCATTGGAAGTAAGAACAATAATAACGTCGGTTTCCTATCAATCAAGGCTCATCCAAGAGATACCACAAACCTAATGCGTTTTAGTGGTTTGAATCTATGTACTAGGCCCTCATTCATAAATGCCATCTATTCAAAAAGAATAAAGTAACCACGCGGTTTATTTGACAATTTTTGGGATTTTTTTTTTTTTGGTAGGGGAGGGGGTATTTGGAATGGAATAAAGTACATGAGCGTAATTGTAATGTGAAGTTCTGCTAAATTAACAGACGATACAAAGAGATGAATATTTTTCTGTAATTTTTTTTTATCTTCATTGATTGGTTTAAGAAAAGTTTTGCTTCGTGCGATTTGAAGATCCGTCCATTTTTTTTGTTACCATCAATTGAAAATTTGCATTTATTTTGTATCAAGAAAGTTGCTCTAAACATCGTAAAAATGAGCTTTTTTTAAAGCCCTTTTGTTCAGGAACGCATTGCCTCCCGTGTCTCTGTAAATTAACAACAACCCTTTTCTCTGGATCCGGCACAGGCATTAGTGCCAACCTAAGTTCATTTATCTAATTAAAATGACGTAAATACGGCCTTTTCAGTGCTAGAGTATTTGTATATGTATAAATTAACATAATCTTTCAAGTAGTAGACATAGTCGACAGTCGATGATTTCAAATGAGATAAGTCGACTGTAACGAGATGAAGATCAAGGATTGAAGTCCCTGTAATCATGCCAGATTAATACATATGTCTTACGCGGGGCGCCGTCTCGAAAACGGCTCCATATTTTTGGGGATGATTCGTATCCTGAAATTTGCTGGCCTAAAAAAAAGACAGTCTATATAGGTAACGAGTTTAAGAAAATTCGTTAAGAGCCTTATTTTTTTTGGGGGGGGAGTCTGTTAGTGACGTGTAATGGATTCGATTTTAAAATGTGCGACAAACAATTTTTTTAGAGTTTCAAGTTTTGAGTATTTTCCCTTCTTTTGTATCAGTAGATTCAGGGATTTTGTCTTGCCTTTTATATTTGTTTCTGAAAACACTGTTGACAAAAAAACTGGCAGCTAAACGGTAAGAAAAGGGACAAAACGAAAAAAAACGAATTGGTACACTTTGGAAGCCTGAAAGTCTGTGATGCTTTGAAAAAACATTAATGCAAAACATTTCAATCGTCACTGTTTTTTCTTCTTATTTTTTAAAAAGTAATGTTGGTGAAAGATGGCTTAGATCTCTCAGTACGTGAAGCATCAGAATGAGTTGTTAGTTTATTTGTCATAGAAACGACGGTGGACTTTCTTTATCTTGAACCGGAGATGGTAATGATCGATATTCATGACAAAGGTCACAATGGTTGCGCGAGTGTCACCAGGCTAAAGCTATTGTTTCATATTAAAATTTAAATTGGGAATTCAAGAATATAACATTCTAGCCGAATGGAAAAAAGAGTAATTCTCTGAAAAAGGTTAAAACCAAGCTGTGGCAAAAATGACTAGTAAAAAGTGGCAGTTTACGAATGTCCAATCTCAATTGTAGTGGTTCACCAATCCATAATTACCTACTTTCTTATAGTAAAAAGCCTCCCTCAAGATTAGCTTGAAGGTAAATTTTAGATTATTGTCTAAAGTTTCATTTTCTGGTATTTGAGACTCCTCCTCTTGGGGAAAATCTTCTATCCTACCCTTCCTAAAATTTTGGTTGTAAATGTATACATATTCCTCGCTGTCGTTCCTTGGACTATATCATGAGATAAATTCTAAAAATCATTTGCTTAGCTGTTCTCCAAGGGAGGACCAGCAGGACAGTATCATGGCTGCAGCGTTAGCTATAACCTAGTAAAGGATGAACCACGGCTCATAGTAACAAAAATTAAAAAACGGATTTAAAAAAATGGCTAGTGAGAAAAAATCGACATTTGTAATTTACTTGAGACATATCTCTATTATTCCAATTATTAAAATGTTATTTTGAAAACAAATTCATATTCTTTCCCTCTCATTCTAAAATTTTGGCTCATAGTAACAAAAAATAAAAATCGGATTAAAAAAAAAGGCTAGTGAGAAAAACTTGACATTTGTAATTTATTCGAGACATACCTCTATTATTCTAATTATTAAAATGTTATTTTGAAAACAAATTCATCTTCTGTCCCTCCCATCCTAAAATTTTGGCTGTAAATATATACAGATTCTCGCTGTCGTCCCGAAAGACTCTATCTACCATTTTCACATTTCTGAGATAAACAAACATTTGTTGAATTCCAAAAAAACATTTGCTAAGCTGTTCTCCAAGGGAGGACCAGCAGGACAGTTTAGTGGTTGCAGCGGTAGCTGTAACCTAGTAAAGGATAAACCACGGCTCCTAGTTAAAAAAATCAAAAAACGGATTAATAAAAACAGCTGGTGGGAAAAAATTTACATATATAACTTATTCAGGAAAGGTAAATATTATCTCGATTAGTCTAAATAATAAAATTTTATTTCGAAAACAAATTTATCTTCTATCCCTCCCTTGCTAAAAATTTTGGCTGTAAATGTATACATATTCTTGGTGTCATCCCTAAAGACTGTACCAACCATTTACTAAGCTGTTCTCCAAGGGAGGACCAGCAGGGCAGTATCTTGGTTGCAGCGGTAGCTGTAACCTAGTAAAGGATAAACCACGGCTCATAGTAACAAGAACTAAAAAATGGATTAAAAAAACCGCTAGTAAGAAACAATTGACATTTGTAGCTTATTCTGGAAAGGTAAATATTATCTCGATTAGTATAAAAAGTAAGATGTTACTTCGAAAACAAATTTATGGGAATCTCGAAAAATAGCCTGAAACCCCGTGGAAAATGGCGTCGTATTGAAACAAAAAGTACGCGCATAGGAATCGCTATGGCCGAAAACTCTATAAGAGAAACGTACAGCCCTCTGGGTTAAAGGACAATAAAAATCATTTATTTGCATGGGTAGCACTGACGTGTCCTCTTTGTTCTTCTTTTTTTCTTCACTACTAGCTGGGCACTGGAAGATCATAGAAAACTGCTTAAGGGCTCATTTTAAAAGGAATTGTGATATCTGCGTGCCTTTTTAAGTACTAAAACATATTTTTAACACTAAAATCCATTTTTTGAGAGATACAGAGGATGAATGTGTGATTGAACAAATATTTTCCTGCTGACTCATCCTGTGGGAATGGCTCAGTAATTTGTTTTGGCAATCATATCTAAAATGTTTAAATATCAGAAACAACGGCAGCTACGGTGTAACAGCAACAATATGTATCTCTTATTATTCAACGATGTGTACATATAAACGTATTATTTTATTGAATAGATATGTTTTACTTATGCTGTGCATCAGACTGGAAGTAAAATTACCACGTGCCAAAATGAAACAATACACCTATTTCATCTACTGTTTTTGTTGCTAGCCTTTATTCTTAGGAGCAATCTTACCCTAAATAATTTTTAAATTTTCCATAAAATAAAGTTGAAAAACAAAAGAATATGCTTACTTTAGAATACTTTTCATCTATATAAAATAAATTCTTTATTTGAGTTGCATATTTTATACTTTTGTGGGTAAGGATTTGATAGACGTCTAAATTCTAATATTTTTGATAAAGATTTTCAGAGGAAACACAACAGTTAAGCACGTGCTCAATTTTAAGCTTCGATGCCCATCTTCAACACACAGAAAGTTGATTTGTTCGCAAATTATTGTTTAATTACCTATAAGTCTGTAGGCCTAAGGTTTTTGCAGATACGAGTCAGTTTCCATGCTTGTACAGGTATGGCTAAAATAGGAGACACTCGTCCTGGACTAGACTCAAGTAACTCACACAGCATGCTGATTTTTTTCAGTCCAAACTGCAAAAGACAGTAGCTGTTGATGCCAAGCACTGAAGGAGGGGGCCTTTGGGCTCGTTTCCTATTCCCTCCCTGAAGTCCAGTTTTTGTGATTATTCTAACATTCGCTATTATTTTTCGAATAATTCACCTACTTTGGGTGATTTTGATAAACTCGCCTCGCCTTTCAGTGTAAGCCGCACCCCAAAATAAATAATTCTTTACGTGACTCGTCGTAAATATGTATTGCTAACTATGCTATTGTACTGAAGTATAGCAGCGGTGGATCCACGAGGGACCCTGGCCCCCCACCCAAGATTTCTTCTGGCGGCCTCATCCCGTGCTTTTTCCTGTTTTTCACTCTTTTTTTTTTAAATAAATTTGCCAACTTGCTCAATTATTGTTGCCATTTTCACATTCCCCCCCCCCTAGATTTTACTCATTCGTGCCCTTGTCACATCCTCCCCCAAGATTTATCTCTAGATCCGCCCCTGAAGTATGACTATCTAATAATATATCAATAATATAATAGGTGTCATTTATATATCTCCCCATATACAATGGGGAAAGGGCACCAAAACAGGAGAAAAATGTATTTTATATAGTTTTTTTCAATATTGTTTTTGTATATGCGGAAGAAAATGTATTTTGTATAATTTTTTTTTCAATATTCCTTGAGAGAGGCCTTTGATGTGATTGATAAAGCAGGAGTTGTCTTTTGTTGAATTTTATTGCCCCCCTTCTGGAAAATTTTGTGTGTGTTCAATGCATCATTTGCAAAAACATAAGAGATGGCATCGTTCATTTGTATCGTGATTCTAAGTTTCGATTTTACTGGGATCCAAAAGCTATCAAGCCAAAATTTGAGATTATAAATCAGTCCAAAACCGAAATCAGTCCATTTCTGAGAATATACTAGTGTGGGGTGGCGAATTCTGTCCCTAAACATATGGAAAGTCCATATGTTTGAAAGTCCATATGTTGAAAGTCCAAATAAACTGAAGGATTACTGCAGAGTGCAGATATATAGATTGTTAGACTCATTTGAACGACGTCATAACTTTGAGACTTCATTTATTTGTTTTCAGTATTGTACAACTACACGTCAAATTATAAGGATAGGGGTTGCCGAAGGCCTTAGAAAGAGCATATTTAGGTCCAACGTTCCAACTCTTCGGTAAGAGGTCCTTCAGATTAATTTGCATGAGGGTAGGGGGGCAATCATAAAAGCAAGAAAATTGACGTTCGTTTGTAGAAATCTTACAGACTAATATACGGGATTTTCAGATAATTCAAAACCTTGTAGGTATTCAAACAAGAATTGAAAAAACAAACTAAATGGACGGAATTCACAGCACGTGCTTCTTGTGAAAAAGGTTTTTAACTAAAAAATTGTTTGTGGTGCATGAAGTCTGTTTGAGAAAATTCTGGAATAAATGACTTTGTGGACTGGAGACTAGTGGTATCATGAACAGTCAAACTGGCCCCCCAGCTGGGGGTACAGTAGCTCCTACTAGTGTTGGACAGTATTCAGTGGTGCATAGTCCCATGCAGGGGCCCCAGGACCACAGATGATGCAAATGCAGTGGAATATGCCTAGTGGTATGCAAAAAGTCATGTTTCCGGCAGTCGTACCAAATGTTTATGGACAAGTATATACCCCAACTTCCAACCCATCACAGCAGTATATGTATACAGTGAATAACACAAATGATGGACTTGAATCAGGCCAAGTTATGATACAACTATATGGACAGCAAGTGTACAGTAATCGAGCACCAGTGCTGGACCAGGCACAGTATGCTTGTACAGTGAGTAACAGATATAATGGACTTGAAGTGGAAGAATGTGAGTTAGAAGGTATTGACCATTCTC
This sequence comes from Artemia franciscana, assembly GCF_032884065.1. Lineage (NCBI taxonomy): Eukaryota > Metazoa > Arthropoda > Branchiopoda > Anostraca > Artemiidae > Artemia > Artemia franciscana. Next base: position 55,058,283 of record NC_088869.1, on the reverse strand, counting down.
CACCTGACACAAACTTTGAATCCGATGATATGACTATGGTAAATCCAAGAGTAGTGGAAGGACTATGCTCAAGAGGAAAAGAGAATAACTTGAAAAGGAGAGTGACCTCACCTATTAGTAATGAAAGTGTTCAGATTGAAAGGGGAGCACCAAAGAGACAATTTGTTCACCAAAGACCAGACCAGAAGGCCAAAGGCCTGTCACTTGCAAAAGATAGGAGAAATATTTCAAATTTCCAGATCTTATTATTGGAAATACCTGAAAAGGAAATGATACATGGAAGTGTTGTAATCAAAGCAGTTGATATAAATGCCAAGTTCTTAAATGAATACGAGCTTTGTATGTTTTTCAAGGAAAAACTTAGTGGCAGATTTGAGTTTGAAACAAATCGTGAAGGGAACACTATTTACTTGCATTTAAAAGATGAGAGCAGGATGAAATCAGCATTGGAAATCAAAACTGTGAATAACATAGAAGTAACAGTTTTAAGGAAAGAACATGTATCAAGAGGTGTGATGAAAGGAATTCCTTTATATTTATCAATTGTACAAATTGAGGAAAGTATCCAATCTGCTGTGCCTGTAAAAGAAGTGATTAGGATGCAGAGGTATAACCGGGATCTAAAAAAGCTTGAAGACAGCCTGTCAGTAATGGTGGTTTTTGAATCAATTATTACCCCAGCAAGTGTGTGGTGCTGCGGTAGAAACAGAGATGTCTTACCCTACCATAGGAAGGTGATGCAGTGCTACAAATGCCAGAAATATGGGCATCTTCAGAAAGACTGTAAATCAAAGGAGATCTGCCTCAGATGTGCCAAGAATCATCAAAGCCGTGATGGCCCTCTGAAACAGGAGAGTGTAGATGAGCGTACCAGCAGATACAGGTGCGCCAATTGTAAACAAAACCATTCATCCACTTCATCAGTATGCCCAGTAAGAAGGGAGAACCAACAAGTGCTAGAAGTGGCAGAAAAGTATGGCATGGGATTTAAAAGAGCAAGGACAACATTTAGAAGTTATGCTCATGTAGTCCAGAATAACCTGAATCCTGTGAAAAGAATAATCAGTAACACTGCAGCAGAATTGCAACAAATGACGGCAAAGAAGTTAGTGATTGGGATGCTTATAACCCCAGGAATACTGAGTATTGAAAACTTGCCATTGAATGAAAAGGTAGATAAACTGTGTGAATTGGTTGAGCAAATGAAGTTTGGAAAACTTGACCGCAATGATTTAAAATTGGTTTGTGAAACAAGTAGCACCTTGGAAAACACAACATGTCCTTAATGCAGCTCAAAATATTATCCTGGAATGCATGTTCAATCATGAGAGAAAAAAGGGAATTACTGCTTCAATATTGTGAGAGAAAAGACATTGATATTTTTTGCATTCAAGAAACTTGGCTAAAACCAAATATCATGAGCCCCTGCAAAGGTTTCAACATCTTGAGAAATGATAGAAATAACAGGAAGAAAAGGTGGAGTTATGATTGGAATAAGAAGTCATATTCATTATGAAGAATTGGACTTAGCAAGCCAGCAATCAATTGATAATGAAGTGGAAGTAGTTGGAACTAAACTGTTTTCAAAAAATGAAAAGAAAATGAATGTTATATGTGTATATAACCCATCTGGAAATAATGGACTGTTGGGAGAAAGGATAGATGAAATTATTAAAATGATACCAGTTGCAGAGGACCTGATAATATTGGGTGATATGAATGCACATAGTAAATCTTGGTGCGAGTGTAGAAATGTAAATAGTTCTGGAACAAGTTTAGAAAACTGTTTAATAAATAGCCCAATATGCTTAGCAACACCTGTTGCGATGCCAACTAGAGTTAATCCCCAGACAGGAGAGACAACAACAATTGATTTGCTATTATGCAATCCTAGACTCTATATCAAATTAAACATAGAATGTGATGCTGAAAGTGAACTGGCCAGTGATGACAACCCCATATTGTGCACTATTAATGAAGTCCTTCCAAAAGGTAATAAGAGAAAGGGATTCAAAACTAAAAATTTTAACTGGTTTATACTCAGAGAAGCACTGGACGAGTTTGATGTGAAATAACTAACAGAGGAAGAAGTAGAATTATCTATGAAAGTTGAAATATTTCAAGAGAAATTGATAGAAATAGCCAAAACTGTTGTACCATATAGAGAAATCAGCCGTCACCAAGGGTGTATCTGGTGGAATGAAGATTGTTCGAAAGCCAAAAGAGAATTCATTGGAAAAAAGAGAATATATAATCTGGTGGGAAATCTTCATAGCCTTATTGAAAAGAACAGAGCTTATGCTATATTTCGAAAAACAGTACTTGAAGCCAAGAAAAATTCATGGAATAACTTTATAAACAAACTTGACTTTCGAAAACCAACATCCAAAGTATATGAGTTTATGAAAAAGATGAATAACAGAGCAACTTCAGGCCGGAGCAACCAACGTATTGCATCTGATAATAAGCTTCTTCTGACTGATGATCAAAAAGCTGATGCAGCTGCCAAATTCATGAGCTCTACCGTTGGCCGGGGAGATCCGATATACAGAAGAAGACCAATATGGACACAAAAGTAAGTGACCTTGGAACACAAGGACAAGACGAACCATACAATAGACCATTCATTGAACAGGAATTAATGAATGTAATTAATAAGCTTCCTGATACATCTCCTGGACTAGACGAAATTTTGCCACAGTTCGTGAAGTCGCTCCCCAAATTGTGGATCAATGTACTGCTAGAATTAATTAATGGTATATGGAGGAGGGAAAATTTCCTGATGTTTGGAAGTATGGTGAAGCAGTAATGCTACCAAAGCCTGGCAAAGACTTATCAAAGATTGAAAACTATAGATACATTACCCTTCTCCCTGTTTTGGGGAAAGTTATGGAAAGGATGGTGAAGAAGAGACTGGAAGCTGTGACACAACAGAAGAAAATTTTGAAAGACATTCAGTGTGGTTTCAGAAAAAATAGAAGTGCAGAAGACAGTCTTATGTGCCTCAAACAGGAGGCATTATATGCTTTGCAAAATGGGTGGATTTTAGCAGCGATTTTAATTGACATTGAAGGTGCTTTTGATAATATGCTTCATAGAAAAATGGTTGGAGGCCTAGTAACAGCTGGCATAAAAGGCCAAATGTTAGCATTTTTAAATGATTATTTAATAGGAAGAAAAGTTAAAGTGCGAGTTGGTGGAACAATTTCAAATATAACAGTGTTTCCTGAAAGAGGAATCCCTCAAGGATCAGCATTGGGGCCTGACATGTCCAACATAGGATCATATGATACTCCTATCAACATGAAGGATGATGGAGGAGCTATTTTTGCAGATGACAATACTGCGTGGGTCATGGCGCGTGACACCTACCATATAAAGACCCTAATAACCCAGGTCATTGCAAAATTAGAAAAATGGTCCAAAGAAGCTAACTTAAAGTTTTCTGCAACAAAGACGAAGGCAATTGTTATCACTAGGAAAAGAATTGGAACCCTTCCAGATCTGTACTTAAGTGGCCACCCAGTTGAATATGTTAGTGAAGCAAAAATACTAGGTGTAGTGGTTGACAATAAACTTACCTGGAAACCCCCTGTGATGTATCTTAAATCAACATGTTTGAAAAGACTCAATGTTATGAAGAGTTTAGCCTATATGGCTAGAGGATTACCAGCAGAACTTTTGATCCAGTATTATATCAAATATGTATTGCCTAAAATGGAGTATTGCTCAACAATTTATGGCACAGCTTGTCATTCAACCATTGCAAGATTAGATGTAATTCAAAACTCAGCCATAAGAATTGCATTTGGAGCAAGAAAAACAACACCTGTTAGTTTCCTTCAATCAGAAAGTGGTCTAGCAGACCTGGAAACACGAAGAAAGATCAGATTTTTAAAATATGTACAGAGGATTTGGTCTTTAGAAAATAACCACCCAGTTAAGTCAAAAATCATCAAACCTGGTCGCCAAGCAACTGCCAACACATCTAAAGCAAGAAATCAATCCAATTGTCTTGAAGCAGCATTAGAAATTTGTAAAAGTTATGGAATTGATATAGTACTTTCCAAAATGTTAAGAGTTGGTGAAATAGGTGTCCCTCCACCATGGGAGGAAAACAGGATCAGTTCAAGATTATAATTCAATAAGGACCAAGATACTCCAGTGGACTTGGCATTCAGCATGATGATGGAAAAAGAGTACAAGGGATACCTTCCATTATTCACTGACGGATCGAAAGTAGATGAAATGAAGCATGTAGGAGCAGCGTTTGGGTGCCCTTTCAAAAATGTGTCCAAAAAATTTAAATTACCTCCAGAGAGCAGTGTATTCCTGGCAGAAGTTCACGCCATTAAGAAGGTGCTGGAGTTCATTGAGGAATCTGTCGAAGAGGACAAGGTTATCATTTGATCTAATTCAAAAAGTGCTATTCAAGCAGTTGTAAATGCTAATACTATGGCAAAACCAAATAGAGATGTCCTTATATGTTACATTAAACTACAAGACATATTAAAAAGAAGAAAGTAGTTATTCAGTGGATTCCCGCCCACATTGGGATCTCCGGAAATGAAATAGCAGATTTGAAGGCCAAATCCGCAGTTGAGTCAGGAACACTTGTAACTGACATGGACACTCCTTACGAAGTTATGATATTTGATAAAGTGATTAAAGAGATTGATCGTCAGGGTTTTAAAGCGAATAGAGATTTGACTGAGAATCTTTTTGTGACTATGAAAAAACAGAGAAATATAGAAACGAAGGTGTATAAAGAACTCACTAGATATGAAGCAAAGAAACTGTTTTGACTCCGATCACACCATGATGGAGTTGGTTGTTACAAAGCAAAATTTTTGGGACAGAGTGAGGAATGTCCTAAGTGTGGTGCATCAGAAATTATAGAACACTTGATGATAATTTGCCGTGAAAGCGAACAAGAAAGACGTGAAATAACCGAATTTTTCAGACAGAAGAAAGTGCAGTCGAGCCTATATATGTTATTAGGAGGATTTGATAGTGAAGAAGAAAATTGTATGATAGTTAGTCTTGTCATACAGTTTCTGACAAGAATTGCAAGATTAAAGGACATTTGAATTAAAGTTTCAGGAAAGACGATTTCCTCCTACTATTTTTTAAGAAGTGAGAATCGACTTGCCATAGAACGTCCTCTAGGCTGAACAGCAAGAGGGGAGTTAACGTCAACGTCACCGTCAAACAAGAATTTACGACCAAATCAACTTTCCTTTCAGTCTGGTCAAGATAATAAAGTATATTGAAAATAGGCAACCGAGCTTAAATTTTTGGCAGGTGGTTTATCGGGATAATTGCTATAAAACCTAAATCATAAAATTAAATTAAGACGGCTATCAAACCCTAACCAAAAACGATGACTGATGTGTTAAAATGAAAATTAAACATGTTAATTGAGATTCAAGGGAGATGAAGTACATATAATTTCGCTTCTTTTTTTATGAATGTTTCACTTTCCCTAACTATGTCAGACAAGCATTGCAACATTTTTGCATCAAATAATATCGATTTTAGATTTAGTATATTATTCTAACAAAATCCAGAGACATAAGATGAGCAAGAAAACTTTCACATTTTAACATCGATTTACAGTGGTGTCAATTCGCAAAAATGTCGGGAGGGGACAAATTTGTCCGTATCTTTATTTCTTAGCGAGAATAGCAAAAGAGGTATGATACAATGAAAATGTTTCCAAAAAAATTCAAAATCTAGGGAAGGGGACAAATTCCTCCCTGCTCACTCGCCCAAGTGACGTCCCTGTTGTCTAAATATATAAATTAATGACAAGAATAGAGTTATCAGCGTCAATGACAGGGCAGTATTATCCAGTAAAACTACACAAATTTACAATAAGCTTATTTTAATCTCAATTTAATCGAAAGTTGAAAGGTCTAAGTTTAATTAGTTCCAACGTAAAACTTTCTGAAATTAGTATATAATTTTGTTGTTAAAGTATTTTTAGTAATTATTAAATAGTTGGGGCTGGAGTTTACTATGGGTAACATGGACTAAAGTGGCTCGTTACATAATATAGGCTATATATCTGACCCGATTTAAAGCAAAAATAAGGAAAAGGGGGTTAATAAAAATTAATAAAAGTAATATTTTTATATAGATTTTTTCTAGCACATAGCACATTAGCACAAGCTAATGTGCTTTTCCTGTGATAATTAATCTCGAACATATATTCAGTGTTTCCATTCTAGGGATTTTCCCCCTATAGTGGCAAATAGTGGTTCATTACACCTCCCAATATGTGCCAAATTATCATTTATCCAAATATTCCGCCTTCGAAACTTCCGATTTCGCATTATGTCAGATATAGACCTGCAGAGCATTATCATCAAGAAGATAGGCGAACCTAGTTAATCGCAAAATTGCAAATATGTTCTATACTTTCTATTTCACAACATTTGCCCAAGTCATTTTTTTTTCTTCATATTTAAAGTGTTTGACTCCCTATAATCTATCAATTTCAAATTAGATTTTCTTCTGTTAAAATCTTTGAAAGTGGATTGGATATGAATACATTCTCTATATCTACGAATAGATCAGGAATGGAGCCATTGAAAAAAAAGGTCGGTATGCATTAAATTTAATTTTCTGAATGAAAAAAAGAGACTATTGAATAAGAAAATAGGACTTGAATGTACTATTGAGAAAATCTGTACCCCGAATATCCTGATTCACAAAAGAAAAACTTTTTGTGTAGTTTCTCTAGGAGAACTTTTTCCAGGTTTCTATCTGAAAAATGGAAAAATAACATTAAAGTACTGTGTAGTTACTGGGACACCAGCAACAGATTTAAAAATGGTCTTTTTTTTATATTTTCATGGAAAAAATTTGTCCCGCCCTTCGTAAATTTTGATATGCATCGGTCTTATTGTTTCTTTAATAAAAAAAAAGATCCAAGGAAAATGTTTTTCTACCAATATATTTCTGATTATTATTGACAGTTTTTTCACAAAATAAGTTTTTTAAGCAAAAGTAATGAACTCCTTTAAACCAAAAATGAGCAAAACTAGAATCAAATAACTTACGTAAAAACTACCGTAATTTGCGTAAAACTACCACAAATCAGCATCAATAAATAAATGAAACCTAAAACGAACATCAATAAATAAACGAATCAAACTCAAAACGAGCAGAAAATAACATGATTAGGACTCACAAGCCCTGTGTCTAGTCAAGGCCAAAATATCATTTTTGGTTTATTGGAGCTCTTTACTTTCCTTGGAAAACTTATTTTGTGAAAAAAGTTCTTTTTAATTAATTGTCAGTAATAAACATAATAAAATATATTGGGAGAAAGAAATTTTCTTTAGATATTTTTTTATTAAATAAACAATACGATCGATGCTTATTGATATTTGTGAAGGGTGGGACAAGTTTTTTCCATAAAAAAAAAAAAAAAAAAAAAAAAAAAAATCATGTTCAAAATTGTCGATCGTTTCCAGTAATAACACTAGCTTTTATTATCATTCTTTATCCATACCTTGATTATATTATTTTTTACCCTTCTTTCCTTATATTTTTTCTTATACCTGTGGTCTGGTGGGCTTGGTCGTGGGGCGGAACTGCCATCCACCATGAGTAGTGGCCAGGCTGGTATCAACTCTTTGGGGGATCGTTTACTTGATTTACAAAATAATCCTTTAGATATTGAAAATATTATTAATAATTCAATTGAAAATAGAAATCAGATGAATAATGATTCTAATTCGGTTTTTAAAAGTAAGTATGTTTCGCAATTAAATGGTTCTGCTTCCTCTAAACGAGATGATATTTTCTCTGTGTTTCATCTGAACATTCAGGGACTCTGCTCGTCTTTTGATGAGTTGAAACGGATCGTTAGTGATGGAACTCCTGATGTTATAGGATTATGTGAAACTTTCCTGGATTCAAAAAAGGATATCCTTCTAGATATTCCAGGATATAGGATGGAGAGGCTGAATAGGAAACAGATGGCGAGAGGTGGCCTTATGCTTTATATTGCTGATCGCCTTGCATATAATGTCCGAAATGATTTGAGCAGAAATGAGGAAGGAATCTTTGAATCCCTATTTATTGAGATTAAATCAATGCGTAAGTACTTAGTTGTCGGTTTGGTTTATAGGTCCCCCAGTGGATCTATTCCTTCGTTTTTGAAAATTCTGGAAGAAGTTTTGAACTCAGTCCAAAAACATCCCTGTGAACTAATCCTTATGGGTGATTTTAACCTCAACCTGCTGGATCAAAACTCTGCTTTAACTATTGATTTTTTGTCAATGATGCTCTCTTCGGGAACTCTACCTTCAGTTTGTATACCAACCCGAGTTACAGAAACACAAGCGTCTCTTATCGATAATATTTTCTCGTCACTAGACGGTTTAGATAATTTGTTGCTGGTTAGTGATATTTCAGATCATTTTCCCGTTATTTCCCGATATAAGAGTGCTGATCAAGCGCAGCGTATAGCATCACCATCTAATCTCCCATTTTTCCGTTATGGTGATACTGAGCTAAGTCTACTTAATTCTCGTCTGGCTGATGTACCATGGGGTAGTTTGGTTTCTGATTTAGATTTTAACCACTCTTTTGATTCCTTTTATGATTTAGTTAAAGAAGGAATCCTGGAAATTTGCAATCGGGGTCCAGCGCCCCATACTTCGAAAAGGATAGCACCACTGAATCCATGGATGACTCCAGGTCTCCATAAAAGCTGGAAAAGGAAAAATTATTTGTGGAAGCTTTACAAGGCTTCACCATCTTTAGCTCATCACGAACGATTCAAGGCCTATAGGAATATATTTAATTCTCCGTGTCGGAAGGCCAAGTCTCAGTATTATCATAGGAAATTTTCTGAATGTGGGAAGGATGTAAGGAAGACATGGTATTTAATTAATTCAGTTCTTACACCTACTCCCCCTCTGCCTTCAGTTCCATCAATGCTGAAAATCGATGGTAAAACCGTCCAAGGAGATGTAGATGTTCAGCTAGAGCTTACCTCTTATTTTGCTAATATAGGAAAGGTAACTGCTTCCTCTGCAAGCTCAACAACTTCTCGTTGCGATTTCAGAGCCTTTCTTGGACCCTCATGTTTGAAGTCGCTGGTCTTGAATTCTGTTTCTGAATTTGAGGTAGCTCGTATCGTGAATACTCTTAAAGGATCATCCTCTTCAGGACCAGACAAAATTCCTACAAGGGTTATCCGTGCCATTCTGCCTGCTATTCTGTCACCACTGACTAAGATCGTCAATCTCTCTTTCGAGAAAGGTATTTTCCCTGAATCTCTCAAGTGAGCTAAGGTTATAGTACTCTATAAAGGTGGTTCTCGGAGTGATCCTGCTAATTATAGGCCAATTTCTCTCCTATCTGTTTTCAGCAAAATTTTTGAGAAGGCTATGCTATCCAGGCTTCTTAGTTTTCTGGAGGCAAAGGATTTTTGTATGATTTCCAGTTTGGATTCCGAGCGAGTCACTCTACGGAGCATGCTTGCGCAGCTTTATCGAATTTCATTCATTTGGCAATAGATTCTGGTCATATCTCGGCAGCTTTATTTTTGGATGTTCGTAAAGCTTTTGATTTCTTGGCTCATCGGATTCTTCTTTGGAAACTATCACATATTGGTATAAGATCTAACGCTTATTCTTGGTTTTATTCATACCTTTCTGGTAGGCTTATTTCAATTGATCCGCTTTTCCGGAGCCCTTCTGAAGTATATTATGGCGTCCCGGAGGGATCTGTTCTTGGTCCCATTTTATTTTTGATTTATGTTAATGATCTGATTTCAGCTGTAAAAAACACCAGGCCTCTGGTATGTTGCAAGCTGTTTCAGCCTAATGCTCAGTCGTGTTCCAATACTTCTTGTAATGAAGATCTTCTTGTTGCTTTTGCTGATGATACCTTGGTTTTATTCATACCTTTCTGGTAGGCTTATTTCAATTGATCCGCTTTTCCGGAGCCCTTCTGAAGTATATTATGGCGTCCCGGAGGGATCTGTTCTTGGTCCCATTTTATTTTTGATTTATGTTAATGATCTGATTTCAGCTGTAAAAAACACCAGGCCTCTGGTATGTTGCAAGCTGTGTCAGCCTAATGCTCAGTCGTGTTCCAATACTTCTTGTAATGAAGATCTTCTTGTTGCTTTTGCTGATGATACCACTCTTGGGACCCTTGGGAAGACGGAATGTGATATCAAGTCTAACCTTGTGGCATTATTTGAGAGAGTTATGTCATGGTTTAATGCCAATTACTTGGTCTTGAATGTTGGTAAATCACATTTTCTTATTTTTTCTCGAATTGGTGTAGCTTTCCCTCAGCTTACACACCTTCAGGTGTCACAAGGCTCCTTGTGTAGACCAGAGAATCGGGTGGTCCTGTTTCTTGGTATCCTGCTTGATGAGAACCTTTCATACAGAAACCATGTAGCCATGATTAGGGTTAAGGTCTCACAGAGTTTGGGTATCATTCGAAAACTTAGATATACATTTCCTGGATCTATTCTGAAACTTCTTTTTTTCTGTCTTGTCCAGTCATATGTTTCTTATTGCCCCATTGTATGGATGTCTACTTTTCCGTCTACGCTGCGGTCACTTCCCGTCATGTATAATAAAGCACGGCGTCTGGTTATGGACACCAACCGTTCTTCACCAACACAGCTCTTAAGTCTACGGTCTATTTACATTATTTCTTGTGCTTCTTTTGTCTTTGATCAACTTCACGCCAATCTTCCAAAATCTCTTCGGAAAACTCCTATGTTTATTTCTGATTCAGTTCCATATAGCCTTCGTTCTTCAAATAATATCCACATTCCGCCTACCCCTACTGTTCGATCAGATTTCAATCCCCACATTGCTTGTCAACAGGTCTGGAATTCACTATCTTCTTCAGTGCAGAAATGCCACTCGTTTTGGACTTTTAAAAGG